>NW_015164216.1:301049-349904 GCF_001447785.1 Gekko japonicus
CACAACACAATAGTAGCCATGGGAGGGAACAATTATAAATATTCTGGCTTGGTGTCTAGGTCTAATTACAAAATATTAGAAGGCTCCACAAAGTGCTAGAAATTTCCAAGTCAAGCATCCTCCTGAAATGGAGGCAGCTGTTTCCACGCAACGTTCCCTGTAATACACAAAGGTGATGGACTTGGGCTCTTCTAATGATGCGCTCTACTCTAATGAAGTGCAGTAGAGCCAAGACGAGCTCTTCCCTTTTGGGAAGAAGCAAGGGGGCACTAGGGAAAAATGTCAATGGGCCCCTCAGCATGGATCACTGCTTTAGAGTGTACCATCACAGAGACGTCTGGGCTGTCGTGTTGTCTATTGGAAACAGTGCACTGGTGTTTCATATGCTGACTGAGGCCTGGGCAGCTCTTCTTCTGAAACAACTTCACTTGGAGAGCAGTAATGCTACATGCAAAACATGGTGAGATTCCATGGATGACCTCCAACCAGGCAGGTGTATTTCCCTGTGTGATATGACAGCATGTCTCAAAAGCCTGCATGCCTCTCGGGCATACTGTCATTGTGCATAGGAAGCTTGTCAGCTCAGAAACAAGCACCTCACACAAGTATTTTTGCCTGGGCAACAAAATTCTCAAAGTGACACCACGGGTCTCCAAGATTTGCTTACATTCAGGTGCCACCTCTTCCTCTGCCCTTGACCTCATTCCCTTACTGTGAAATCCTTCCCCAACATCCACTTCCAGCAGTTTCTCTGATGTGGTAGGCTGCACTGCATTAACAGGAGCCAAAACCTTACTTTTACTTTCTATTCTTCTCAGTTTTCTGACTGTGTCTCTCCTGCCCACATAACAAGGATGATTCAGGAGAAAGTAACACAGAGATGAACAATTGCATAATGACAATAAAAGATAATAAACATACTTATCACTGTACCAACTCATTTTCTTACACATCAGAGAAATCCTGAATCATCTCTATAAATATGTAAACACATCCTAGCCTGTGATTTTGATTCTAAGGGTGAAGCTTGGACCCTTCGCCTGGCCATGTGCGGACCCGACCACGTGCGCAGTCTTCCCTGGGTACACAACACCCCTCCCCCCTTGGTCCAGATGGCTTGAGCACACATAGTCCTTTAAGTATGCGGGCCTTTTCTGCTCCCTTGTGGAGCGGCGGATGTCCAAACCCGGAGCTGGGCTCCCGGGCACTGTTCCTGTCGGCTCTGGGGGTGGGATTGCAGCAGCTGGAATTGTAGCTGGGGCTGTCGAGCTGCTGGACTCTGGGGAGCTCATTGGTTCTGGGTTGTCACTGTCCTCTCCCCCAGGAATCGCGCTTGCCTCTGGATGCAGAGGGACCATAGTTTCTGGTTCCCCAGGGTAGAAGTCATTCTTGTCTGGTCCGTCTGCAGCCACAGGCAGGATGTGATGGCATAGTTGATTTATGTGTCGCCTCCATAGCTGGCCATCCTCACAGGAAACTTCATATGACAGAGAGCCAGTCACCCAAACCCCTCTAGCTAGAACCCAGGTGGGACCCCGGCTGTAGTTGCGGGCATATACTGGGTCTTCAGGGAAGAAGCCCCTCGAGGCCCCCTGGTCTTCCGAGCTGGCGTTGTGGTCCTGTGCCCAGTCCGGATGGAGGTGGTCTAAATGGGTTGTCAGGTGGCAGCCCTTGAGCAAAAAAAATCAGCAGGACTGTGGCCGGTGGTGAAGTGAGGGGTTGTACGCTGGCCAAACAGGAAGGCTGCCAGCTTGTACTCCCAGTCTCCCTGGTTTATGCAGCACAGTGCCTCTTTCATCATTCTGACCATGCGTTCCGCCTGGCCGTTGGTTGTGGAGTGGAAAGGTGCGGAGCAGATGTGCCTAAACCCATAGTACTCCACAAATTCCTGGAACTCAGAGGAGGTAAAAGCAGTGCCATTGTCTGTTACTAGTGAGTCCGGTATACTGTGTGAGATAAAGATCCACCACATCGCTTGGATGGCAGCTCGGGATGAGGTCGAGGGAACTGGTGTCACTTCAAGCCATTTAGTGTAGGCATCAACTAGAATGAAAAAGATCTGGTCCTGGAAGGGCCCAGCAGAGTCCAGGTTCCACAGCTTGTGGGATGACTCCCAAGGTCGCACTGGAGCTTTCGGAGGCTCAGGCCGTGACTCCTGGCACTTCTGGCATCACTTAATAGGCCGTGACTCCTGGCACTTCTGGCCTCGCTTAACTTTGTCCTCTATCTCACTGTCTAGTCCCGGCCACCATACATAGCTCTGAGCCAGGGCTTTCATTCACACTATCCCTGGGTGGTGTTTGTGCAAAGCGGTGAGCACTCGGCTTTGCAGAGGTGGCGGTATCACCACCTGACTTCCCCACAGCAAACACCATTTGTGGGAAGACAACTTGTCCTGGTGGCTGGAAAATGCCAAGAACTCAGGACCCATCAGGCCAGCAGGCCACCCCCTCCCCACCCAGTCAGGGACCTGGGAGAGGATGCGATCCTGGGCCAAGTGGCACAACACCTCCCCCACTTGGACTGGGCGATAGGGCAGATCTTCCAGCAAGGCAATGTGGTGGGCTGGTGCGGGGTTGGGGTCCGAGGAGGGAAGTGGGAGGCAGATTAAGGCATCAGCATGCCCCATCAGCTTGCTGGGGCGGTGGAGCAGTGCATACTGGTACCCCACAAGGAAGACAGACCAGCAGAGCACCCTGGGCAACAAAATCTGGGGGATTTGGCAGTCCAGAGCGAGCAAACCCAGCAGGGGCTTGTGATCAGTAATGATCGTGAATGCCCAGCTGTACAGGAAATCGTGAAATTTTTTAACGCCAGCAGTGACCGCAATGGCCTTCTTATCAGTCTGCGTGTAATTGCGCTCCACAACTGACATTGTGCGAGAATAGTAAGCTACAGGAAACTCGTGGCCGTCAGCCAGCCAGTGACCCAGGATGCCCCCACCCCATAGGGAGATGTGTTACATGCCAACACCACAGGTAGGGACTCATCGAAGTGGGCGAGGATGGCGTGGAGACCAACAGATCTTTGACCGCCCAGAAGGCGGTGTCATGAGCAGGACCCCAGACCCAAGGAGCCTGCTTGTTTAAGAGTCTGTGCAGTGGTTCTGCTATGGTGGCTTTGTGGGGGAGAAAAGAATGATAAAAATTCAAGAGTCCCAGAAAAGCCTGTAGCTCCGCCTTTGAGGAGGGAGTGGGCGCTTGACTGATGGCGTGGATCTTGTCCTGTGTGGGGTGAATCCCATGGCATCTACAGCAAACCCCAAGAATTCCACCCGTGGCACCCCCAGAAGGCATTTTTCCTGCTTCACCTTGAGGCCTGTGTTGCTGAAACGACCGAGCACTGTCCGGAGCCGCGCTGCAAAGGTCTCGGAGTCCAGTGCCACGATCAAAACGTCATCAAAGAATGGCTGGACCCCTGGGATGCCTTTGAGGAGACAATCCATCAGATTTTGGAAAATCCCTGGCACCACGCTCACCCCAAACTGCAGGCGGTGGACCCTGAAAGCCCCCCTGTGTGTAACTATGGTTTGGGCTTTGGCTAAGGTGTCATCCACCGGCAAGGAAGTCCCATTCGGGTGGCGGAAATCCCTTCTGTCCATGGAGATTTATAGTGAGATCCAGGCCATTGTCTTTTCAAGTTACAAAACAGAGACTGTACTTCTGCAACTAACCTGCCTGCTATCTTTCCTCCTGTGTATGTTGCTCATCCATAACTACCACTTAGCACACCAATATCGACTGGTAAGTCACCCTTGTTTTTTTAAAAAGGCAACCTCTGTATTAGAAAAGCTTACAAAGAAAAACTTTCCCCCCTCAGTTTTATAGTATAAAAACTGACACACACACACACAAAATGGTCCAGCTTGTATGAGTTTTCCTAGTAGACTAATATCAAAAGTGTGAATACAGATCAAGTTTTCTGAATCTCACTCACTCTAGTATTTTGAATAACGCTGGCCCTTAGGTATGAGAAAATCTTTGAATATTTCATACAATTATACAAAAAGGCCTCTGCCTGCCAGTGCAATGAAAAGTATCTTTGTATAATGTAAGATGGTTCTCTCATGGGAAATATCCTGGGGTATAGTGTGGTAATACATCAACTATGCTGCTGCAGTTAAAACATTCATAATCCAGAAATCTGTACACACATTGCACTGAGAAACTATAAGAGTGTCCCATTAATGGTTCCATCTGACAAATTTAATTTCCTATATAGACAAGTAAATTCACTTTACTTCCTTTCCACCCTTTTACTGCAAGAAATTTTAGATGTTATTTGGTAGACAATTACATCATCTGGTTTACCTGCAGCACAGGCCAGTAAATCTAAAAATGTATTCCTGTAGGCTGGTAGTGCTCAAATAACTCCTTGGTCTTCCTCACCTACCAAGTATGTCTGGTTGCCAATCTCCAGGTGGTGGCAGAAGATCTCCCACAATTACAACTTATCTCCAGGAAACAAAGATCAGATCACCTGGAGAAAAGGGCTGCTTTGGAAGGTGGACTCTATGGAGTTATACCCCACTGAGGTCTCTCCCCTCCCCAAACCCACCCTCCTCAGACTCCAGGTATTTTCTAACCCTGAGCTGGTAACCCTACTTGTCTGGAGTACAGAGTCAAAAAACTACAGATTACCATACTACTTACTATGCATACAACAGCCTTAGCTAGAGGCATAAAATCAGGGCTATTTTGGGGCAGGAACGCACAGGAATGGAGTTCCAGCTGGCTCCTGAGTTGGCAACGCCCGGCAGTAACTCATTAGCATAATAGGCCACACCCAACAGCAGAAACTCATTAGGGTTGGCTACATTAGGGGATGGGCTACAAAAAAAAGGCCCTGGGTTTTGACAACAATCAAGGTAAACAGAATAACAAGCAAAAGGTGGGTGTGGCTGGATAACCACACTTCTGGTACCATGGGGGTGCAGCCTAATGTGCTAATGAGCTGTGCTGTCAGGGGTGTGGCCTATTATGCTAATGAGTTCCTGCTGGGCCTTTTCTACAAAAAGAGCCCTGCACTAACTATGCATACAACAGCTATAGGCATAAAATCATGTGTTCTGTGAAATAAATCAAGTATTTTCCACTTCAGTGCCCCAGATGGATGGATCCTAACAATATTGCTGTCTTGACATTAAAATGCACTTCACACCAAACCCAGGATTAAAGGAGGAAAGGCTAAATACTGCTTCCAAATTTAGGACAGTGCAGAATCAAATCTCATTGCAGAGTTTATGCATAGAGGGAGGATACCTCATGCAGACAATCAGTCCACCAAGCTGTGTATTGTCTGATCAGCAAATGCCTCTCCAGAATTTAAGAAGCCATTTCCCAAGTTCTGGTATTTCATGTCCTTTTTAATTGAAGGAATCAGACACTGAACCTGAATCCCACTATATACAAAGCATAGGTTCATTCACTGACCTGTAAGCCATTGGCTTCCTACTCCACCAGCTCAGAGATTTCAGCTAAGCTAAACAACACGAGCGCTTTCAGAACAAAATAATGAATGGACCACTTTAGTATAGGCATTTGTACCCACCAGCCCAAGTGCAAGCAGTTCAGATTTACTAAAATAAAAGATTATTCCTTCCATTTTTATAGTACTACACATTTTAAGGTGTAAAAAACAAACAAAAAACACCTGTCTGCATAACTAACTGGCACATAAGACCTTGATCCCTTCCTCCGTCATAGGGGAATCAGACACTGAACCTGAATCCCACTATATACAAAGCATAGGTTCATTCACTGACCTGTAAGCCATTGGCTTCCTACTCCACCAGCTCAGAGCTGAAGATTTCAGCTAAACTAAACAACACGAGTGCTTTCAGAACAAAATAATGAATGGAACACTTTAGGATAGGCATTTGTACCCACCAGCCCAATTGCAAGCAGTTCAGATTTACTAAAATATATGATTATTCCTTCCATTTTTATAGTACTACACATTTTAAGGTATAAAAAACAAACAAAAAACACCTGTCTGCATAACTAACTGGCACATAAGACCTTGATCCCTTCCTCCGTCATAGGAAATTTTTCATTAACTTCAGCCTCATTTACCATAGACCGTGGGTTCTCGATAATGAAAGCTACCGCACACAAAGTCATTGTACTAATAACATTGGCAAGGGAGACGGCTGCTCTGTCTGCCTTAAGCAGGCCACATTTCAGGTCTCCGGAGCTGCACAAATGTTAAATGCCAACTCTGCCTCTGAAAAGAGACAGGCTGCCAGTCAATAAGAGGACTGCACTGCAAAACGATCAATTCTTCACTTTCAACGAGATCCAGACATGTCGACTTCAGAGGAAGCCTGTTATTAAACTGTCTCATTCGCCACAACATTCCCTAATGTTTTAAGAGAGATCTTTCATTCTACCAGATGTCTGTTATACCTTGTTTTCTTGAAGATTCTTGGCAGCTGATGGTAATTTTATTTATTATGGAGGCTGAGAACCACAGACAGGCACAAACCTTCCTGGCTCCTCTTTGTTACTCAAGAGCCTCTTGAGGGTGGTGTTTATGATACAGTGATAAAAGGAGCAGTAAAAGAAAGCTGAAAATAATATTGTCTTGTGTCCTTTCACAGTATTTGCTTTTTAGTGCGGAACAGATATAAAATGAAATCCAGTAATCAACAATATTCTGAGTTAGGGTTGCCAGCCTTCAGGTGGGGCCTGGATATCTCCTGCTTTTACAACTGATCTCCAGCTGATGGATATCAGCTCCCCTGGAGAAAATGGCTGCTCTGAAGGGTGGACTCTATGACACTGTACCATGCTGAGGCCCCTCCCTTCCCCAAGCCCCACCCTCTCCTGGATCCACCCCCAAAGTTTCCAGATATTTTCCAACCCAGACCTGCCAACCCTATTCTGAGTAGAGCAATTTTTTTTACCACAAACCCTGTCAACAACTACTGGAAAAACCAGTGGTGACATTGTGATGCCAAAGGGTAAGGTTTTGGGCCCAGGGTTTAAGTGGAAGAACCAGTGGTGAAAATATTTTGATGCTAAAATCAGAATTTGGAAGGGGAACTTTTTGTATTAAAAATGGGTGTTTTATAAACATATGTTTAGCATTTTGGTATTTTGCATTTTTAGTACAGGTTCATTTCCTTTTATTACTTCAGATCAGAAAGAGTAGATTTGTGCTGATTTCTTAGAAGTTTATATTCAAAGCATTCCTGTGAGGAACCTTAATGAGGAATGGTTACCAAGCTAGAAAACAGAAGATATCACTGCAACATGTTGCTGTATTATATAACCAAACAAAAAAAACCTACTTATTTTTCATTATTGAAAATATCAATTGAAATATACACCCTCTTTTCTCCCAATAAATTTGTGAAGGGGGAAAGGCCATTATAAACTGGGCTAAAGGATACCATTCTACTGGAAGGTTCTTTTCTGCATTCCCTGTTTGGAGACTTTCTTCATCCGTGAAAGAAAGGAGGGGAGAGACTTCAATGAGGTATAATGCCATACAGTCCACCTTCTAAAGTGGCTATTTTCTCCAGGTGAACTGATCTCTGTTGCCTGGAGATCAATTGTAATATTTATTTATTTCATTGGATTATAGACCACCCTCCCCCAGCCAAGGCAGTGTACAACATAGTAAATTCATGATAAATATAATTTAAAAATGGTTTAAAACAATAAAAACACACTAATTTCCTAGTGATTTCACTCCTTGTCAGAGCCCAGCAAATAATAGCACAATAGCAACAAAACCAGTCTTTCAGCGGGCATTCAACAGCGCAGCAAAAGAACAGAGATAAAAGCAGGGAGATCACAAATCTAAGAGTCTAAGGCCCCGGTCACACGGGCAGGAAACTGCGGGGGAGAAGTGTGGCTGTTTGCCCTGGGGCAAACTATTGCGCAGTTACACGATCAGACCTCCTGTGGAGGTCCTGTGGAGGTACCGTGGAGGTTCCATGGCAAGGGAGAGGTGCCGATCACAGGACAAGCCAGCGCGCAACAAAGAAGCGCGCGCCGTGGCAAACTGTTTTATTTTTGTGTACATGACAAATGCGCATGCTCTGTTGGGTGCGCATGCGCATCCACAGAGACTTGGACAAAAAACCACACCTTATTTGCAAGGGGACATGGGCGGGCGCCGGATGCCACTGGAAACGCGATCAGACGCTTGCCCTTGCCCCGCAGTTTCCGGAAACTAGTACCTCCAAGTTACTAGTTTTTTGCTATGCAGTTTCGGCTGGAAGCCTCGGTTGAGCCACGGGATGAAGGTACATGAGTACCTGACCGTTAAGGGCCTTGAAGGTCAACACCAGAACCTTGAACTTGATCTGGTACTCCACTGGAAGCCAGTGCAGCTCTCACAGGACAGGATGGATGTGTGCTGTATGTGTGGGGCCTGTAAGTACCTGTGCAGCTGCATCCTGCACCAGTTGGAGTTTCCAGGTCAACTTCAAGGGTAGGCCCACATAGTTACAGTAGTCTAATCTGAAGATGGCTGTTGCATGTATTACTGTGGCTAGATCAGGGTAGGACAGTTAGGGAGCCAGTTGCCTAACCTGGCACAGTTGGAAAAATGCCAGTTTGGCAACATTTACAACCTGGGCCTCCATTGTTAGGGAGGCATCCAGAATCACATCCAAGCTCCTGATGGTTGGTGCCAGTCTCAAGGGCACACCATCAGGAGCTGGGAGTTGGCACCCAAAACATGAATCTCCCCACCTCAGCTACAGAACCTCCATCTTGGAAGGATTCAGCCAGCTCTGTATTAGCCATCCCACCACAGCCTCCAGCCCTTCAGCCAAAGTTACCGGGGTAACTTTGTTACCAGGATAAAGCTGGGTATCATCAGCATACTGGTGACATCTCAACCTGAAACTCTGCACCAGTTGGGCGAGGGGACGCATGTAGATGTTAAACAACATCAGGGAGAGGATTGCCCCCTGACGGACTTTACATACTAA
The DNA here is from genome assembly GCF_001447785.1 of Gekko japonicus. NCBI lineage: Eukaryota > Metazoa > Chordata > Lepidosauria > Squamata > Gekkonidae > Gekko > Gekko japonicus. The sequence goes on from NW_015164216.1 coordinate 310,000, forward strand.
GGGATACCTAGACGACATCCTTTCTCCCAGTGCCACCCGCTGTCCCTGACCTTGGAGAAATGAGGTGAGCCACTTTAAGACTACCCCACGAACTTCTGTGTCAGCAAGGTGGTGGGTCAGGAGATCGTGATCAACCATGTTGAATGCTGCTGTAAGATCTAACAGAAGCAGCAGTCCTGACTCGCCTCAATCCAGTTTGTCTGTGGATCTCATCCATGAGGGCAACCAATGCCATCTCCATCCTGTGGCCGGGGTAGAAGCCAGACTGGAATGGGTCCAGGGCCAATTGCAGGAAATCTCCAGTCACCACATGGACATTGGCAACCCTAGTTGTGACCTTAAAGGGCCCATACTGTGTTGCTGCTATTGCAGCATTTCTCCTTGTCACCACTGTCCTGGTAAGGTTTGCTACCCATTCTTGGTCCCAGTTCAAACACACCGCATACCCTGGAGATAGCCCTTTTCCCTGATGCACATAAAAATGCACTGGTGGTCTGACGTCACTTTCTTTTCTTTTCTTTTCGGCAATAACATTGGGCTTTATTATAAGCTGGCATCACTTTCTGCCTCTTCCAGAATGGACTAAATTTCACATGTTCAAAAAAGGATCAATATCCGTACCTCTTACTAGATACTTGCTTAATAGAGCCAGCAAGTATCAAATATCCCGAAGTATTGATGAAATTCACCAAAGAGTCACAAATTTACTATTATTTGTATAACTTGACATGTTTCTCCTATGACACATAAAGGATCTCAACAGTTTATAAGTCTTCCTAAAGTTTGTGCAGAATATTATTAGCAAATATGATTGTTGTTTAATGACTGCTGTTTAAACCCACAAATAATAGATTAAACACATTTTGCAATAACTTTTTATAAATATTATAGATATTTATAAATATTTTACCTATAATAGATAATATATGCTGTGTATGCTGCATCAGCTTCTAGAAAACTGGATCCCTCCTTCTAACATTCAAAATGAGTAATTGAATACAGTCAAAATTAGAACAAATGTGCTTCCATGAAGAATAAGCTTTCAAACAGATCGCTAGTATTTTTTAATATGTTCATTGCTGAAGATAAGGTTTAAAGCGTACTTACATGATGCTAGCACTAAGCATATAAAAAGTTTGACATTTATACCCTGACAAGATGAGGAATTTTATAAATGAAGCTTTTGCTTCAGCAAGGGGAAATAGTGATATGCTTGATATTTGGCATGTAGCCTTGAAAAGCCTAGGAGCCTTGTTAGTATCCTCTATGATAAAGCAAACAAATTAATTTGGTCTCCAGATATGGTTGGAAGTTACATTAAATAGTAACATTGGCCCAATTAGGGCCTGGATAACAGACCTTAGTGTGATTAGGATCTGGAGAGGGGGATCTGATTGACACTCCAAGCTAGGAATACCTTTGGTGCCTGCTCTCTCCATTTCTTCAGCTTTTGAATATACCTGGCTATTTATTGAAACTGTTCTAGGGTTACCAACTCAAAGATGGGGCCTGGAGTTCCCAGAATTACAGCTCTAGTCTGCAGAGATCAGTTCATTTGGAGGAAACGGCAGTTCAGATGGTGGGCTCTAGGAAAGGGGTGTCAAACATGTGGCCCATGAGCCGGATCAGGCCGTCAGAGGGCTCCTATCCAGCCTGGAAGGAACTGGCTGTCTCCTGTTTCTTTCTCCAGTGTTGCTGCTGCATCACAGCTTGCACTGCCAGACCCTCTCAATCGCACAGGAGAGGTAGATCAGCAAGCTTCTGTTCCTCACACTGGAGGGAACGAGCCAGAGCTTGCTTCCTGGCCAGGCTGCCTCAATTGCACAGGAGACAAAGGCAAACCTTTCTTCCCATTCATTGGCTGAGGTTCCTCCCCTTCCTCCTGCCTTGCTTTGCTTAGCTGCCTCTATCGCATGGGGAAAATATAAAGCACCTTTAAGACCAACAAAGTTTTATTCAAGGTATGAGCTTTTTGCCTTACTACAGAGTGTGTTGTGTGTGTGTGTTTTGTTGGGATTGTTATGCCAGGGCTCTCCTGGGTGCAACTGGGTTCCCGTCTTCTTTTTCACTGTATTCATGCCCACATGATCCTGTCTTTCTCGCTAGGAAAGCAATGTGAACTATTTAGATGAGGAATAACAACAAGTCAGTGAGATGGATTAGGTTGAGAGCATGTGTCCAGACCAAGTTCACACAGCACATTTCCTTTGTAGACTGGGGATTTTGAACCTAGACTTCACAGATCATAGGCTGATACTGACCACTATACATTGCTGCAGGACATGTATACATGTATGTATCTATTTTTTTATCATGGCTGCTGTTTTTCTATGATTCATATCTGTTTTGTTCTGTTTGGAGCAAAATTAACATCATTTTGATTTTAAAGTTGTTGCAACTAATATTAGGCCTCTGACAGTTTCCTATAATGCAGAAGACAGAGGCATTCCTGAGGGAGGTATTGAAGCCAGAGAACAACCAGTTTGTGTGTTTCTATAACTGAAAAGCAGATCTGCTAGCCTGCTGAGCACATAGGTAGCTACGTAAGTACCAGCTTCACACAGCTGCAGATTAACACCTAGCTAAGCAACTAAGTAATTAAAACAGGTGCTCTGAATTTCTAACTGTGCCATAGCTGTTTAACCAACCTGCATATGCCAAATCACCATTTCACCCCATATGTTGTAGAAAAGCAATTCGCTACATTTTGTATAAAACTTGATCTTTTCGTTGCCATCTTGAGAGCAGTTGATTTTACCCATAGGGGCTGCTCTCCTTTTTCATTGCAATAAAAAGTTATTTTGTTCTTTGCTGATCCTGTCTGTGTGTGTGTATTGGGCAACCACACAAACGAAAAGTCACCATTTGAGTGCAATGTTGCTCTCTCTCTATTCTTGCACTCCCTCATAGGAGTTGTAGTTATTTCTCTGGGGAAGACTATAGTTTTGTAGACAAACACATAGCCCTCAGTCTGTGTCAGGATACATTCTCATGTTCTTGACCAGCACACAAAGCAATGTATGTACAAAAGCTCAAAATGCCCAGCTATTTCATGTTTTCCCCTAGGGACTAGGCTCAGAACACTGAGCATGTGTCTTCTGTAATGAATGTCAATAAATCAAAAGTAGGTTTGCAGCTTACAGATACACACCGGAACAGCATACTCAAGATTGTTACAGCACAGACACTTTGATGCAATAATTCAGAGCAACCTGTGTCAGTTATCAGAGACAAAATATTAAAATATAAACAAAATATTCCAAGCGTGCTAATGTGTTAAGCTTGTTTTATTTAAAGTTTTTAAAAAATCTTTAATTGTGTTTGTATCTTTTATAAAGTTTACTAGGAAGAAGGCTCGTTGTGGAAATAAAGGCAACTGTGTCTAGAAAGAGGCTCTGGGAGAGTGCCCCGGCTGTGGGCAGTCAGTGTCAATTCGCAGTGGCAACCTGAGCAGGGTATAATGCCAGAGTCAGCATTGTCTCCAGGGTAAGTGTAGTGTGGAATCTGCCACCAGTAGGATTAGATGGTGCAGAGGTAGGTAATCTAGTGATCCTACACTGTTAAGGCAGCTTCAGACTCTCATTAGAGAAGGGGGCTGTTGTGTACGCTGACCACCACTGGGGGCCAGCGAACACCCTGAGCTTGAAGCGGGAATAACAATGGGGACTAGGATCCTAGTCCCTCCACTGGGGGAACCAATGGGACCGTGGCGGGAGATTCAAACCCGCCAATGGGACCCAGGGGTGTGCCCCTGGATATGTATATAGTTGGCCTGCCGGCCGTTGTTCTTTGTTCTCGTTGTGTGCCAAATAAAGTGTGCTATGCACTACGTTGTTGTCTGTCGTCCATCCATGCGGCAACCCACTACACAATAGGGGCACTGGAGAATAGGCTTGAAGCCTGATAGGTCACGAAAGGAATTGTTAGTGAAGTGAGTCTCATAGGTCAGGTCCCGTTTTCTGTCTTTAATTTTCCTGTGCTCCACTACCAGGTCTCTCTTTGGGGTTGGTAAGCATGGGGGGGGGGGAACACGCAGATCTGCCCACACAGAAGAGGGAGAGCTTGTACCTGAATAGAACTTGGTCCTAAAGGTGCCACTGGACTGTGTTGGGTTGGTAGCTATGGGGGGGGACACGCAGATCTGCCATCACCGTGGAGGGAGAGTGTTTATCTGGAAAAACCTTGCTCTTAAAGGTGCCAGGGGACTGTCTTGGATTGCTAGCTATGGAGGGGGGGGGAACAGAGATCTGCGAAGAAGGAAAGGAGGAGAGAAGGAAAGCGAGAGCGAGAGCGAGAGAGAGAGAATAAAAGAAGGAAAGAAGGAGAGAGAGAGAAGGAAAGAAGGAAGGAAAGAGGGATGGAAATAAGGAAGAAGGAAGGAAAGTGAGAGAGAGAGAGGAGGGAAGGCAAAGAGACGGGGGGAGGCTCTCTGACCCCCCCCAATCAAGGCTGGCCATCCCATCACCCACCCACCCCCATTAAGGCCCCAGCGGTGGCAGCCGTCAGCAGCAGCAGTTACCGAGTGAGCGGAGAAGGAGGCGCGGGAAACTGTGACTGAGTGGCGGACAGCCGCGTGGAGAGATCTTTGGGAGGCATGAACGGAGGCTCCGTCCTGGGCAGGCAGGGCAGCAGCTCCCAGCAGCGTTCAGGCGGTGGCTATGGACGCGCCTGAGCCAGACCAAGTTCGGAGTGGTGGGGGTGTAATTGGAGCCAGCGGCGGGGCGATGACAATCCGACTCACCGGCAAAGAAGACGCTGCACGCCACCCAACCCTCCCAGCGGCTTGAGAAGCGGAGAGGGAGACGGGCCAACAACGTGCGGGGCACTGGGGAAGGAGAGGGAGCATGCCACCCGGCCCTCGCAGCAGCTTGAGAAGGGGGTGAGACGGGCTGGGGACGTGCGACACGCTGGGGAAGGAGAGGCAGCATGCCCCCTGGCCCTCGCAGTAGCTGCAGAAGCCAGGGTGGGGCAAAGACGGGCTGGTGATGGGCGGCGCGACGAGAGCACTTGGCCAGCCTGCGGGAGAACCAGGAACGGAGGAGGGCAAGAACCAGGCAGCGGCGGGGAGGGCCCGGGATGGCACCCTTCCAAAGGCAAGCCAGCTGTCAGAGGGAAGGGGAGGCGGTGTAAACCGCCTCTCCTTCTCTTGGCTTGCTCAGCTTCCCCGCGATCACGGGGAGGCCGAGCAAGCCGGCTCTTAGAGAGAAGGGGAGGCGGTGAAGTCTAGGCTGGCTCGGCCCGGGCCGGAGGGAGCGACCAGGCTGCATTGAGACCAGCCGGCCTGTCCTCCTGACTCCCCGCTGGAGTGGTCACCAGAGCGTCCACCCCACCCAATGCCTCCCTGGAGACTGAGGGCCAGACCCTGGGCAGCAGGTCTGTGGGCGGGATTGATGCAAGGCTGCAAAGCAAGGCAGCCAATGGAAAGGGACTGGGGTGAATGGCAGATGAGCGGGCCAACTGAATTTGGCGCGCATCGAATCTTGTCACCTGAAGTCCCGATTATTATAAGGGGAGAGATACCTCTGCTACCTGGCATTCCATTTTCTGACACACATGGCCCGGCACAACAAGGTCTCATTTATGTCAGATCCGGCCCTCATAAAAAATGAGTCCGAGACCACTGCTCTAGGGTATCATGGACTGAGCTCCACTCCACACACACACACACACACCACTCCCCAGGCACTGCCACCAAATTCCCAGGAATTTTCCAGGCTGGAGTTGGCAGCCCTACTTTGTAGCTAAAGATGTGAATGCCTTGAAAAAAATCCTGGGAAAAGAAATCTTTGCTGCCATTTCCACCATCCTCCCCCAGGATTAAAAAAAAATTCTAGCAGAAACATTGGAAATTTTGCAGAGCACTGAAAAAACCCTCCTTTGAAATATTTCCTGTTAGGAATGAGTGAAATGCTTTTCAGGACATGGTTAGAATGTGTAGCCTTTTATGTAAGGCCCTATACAACATTAAAGACAGGGATGTAGGCAGCCATGGCTAAATGTGGTAGATCGCTTTCAGCTTCCCCCAAGAGGGCTATTCCCCCCCCCCCCTTGCAGCCATTCTTAGGAGTGAAAGAGCATCTGCAGGAACAGCCACAGCAGTTGCTAGACCCCAAGGGTGGCTGAAAGGGGCTTTAGGGGTTAGAGTTCAGAACAAAACCTGCTGAGATGCTAGGACTGCTGCAAAAAGGCATATCTGCAAGGCCTATTTTGTGAGTGGGAAAATCCTCATCCCTGAACCACAGGCCCTGCTTCTGCCCTTCCTCCACTTCCACTCCCCAACACATTCTTTTCCAGCCAACTGTCTGTAGACTATGAGGTATTTTCACAATATAATTGGAAAATGCAATTACACTGCCATTCACAAAGCAAGCAAGAAATGAAGGAAACGTATTAGTATTGCCTCTTTAATGGATATCTCAAAAATTATAATTCTTTTATTATCTACTTCTGGTGAAAGTCATTGGCCACTGGATTTATTTAAAGGATGGCCAGCAACTTGCCATTAGGTACTTTTCAAGCCACATTCCCGAGCACTTGAGTCCATTTTTCATACAGCAATTCCACTGTTACTGGTCACCAGCAAATGGAAATTTTGCCTTCTCAAAAATAAAGACACAAATTGTCCTTCAGTCTACAGTATGGTGATGCCCTTAGGGAAGGAGAAGTTCTCTCTGAAAACAATTCTTCACATTTCTAGAAATGAACTACAGTATCGAATGACCAGATTTCTCTCTCAGCCCAGGAGTATCCCAATCACACATTATATTCACTTTCATACATTTGGGCCACGCTTCATTTGGGGACATTATCATAGGGCAATTGAAACATGGCCCCCACTGAAAAGGTAACAGAGTTTACTTGACTACTTTTACAGGCAACTTCCTTATTGGAATAAAGAAGCCAGCCCCAATGTTTAATGGAGCTAGCCCTCAGAAGTCTCAGGCACCAAGAGTATACAGAGGGACTATGACATCTTGTGATTTGGATGTTATGATTCTGTTGATACACCCGAAGATCACATTAGCCTTTTTTGTTGCTGCATCACACCGGCTGCTCATATTACAGTCCACCCATAGCCCAAGATCTTGTTCACACACACACTGCTACCCGGTATGTGTGTTCTTCATTTTTGTTACCCAGATATAGAACTCGGCAGTTATCTTTGTTAAATTACAACTTGTTCACATCTGCCTACTTTTCCAGTGTGTTCAGACCTCATTGAATTCTATTTCTATCTTCTGGTGTGTTTGCTCCTTGTCCCAATTTGGTGTCACCTCCAAATTTAATGAGTAGTCCCTCTACATCATTATCCAGATCATTTATAAAAATGTTGAAAAGTACTGGGCCCAGAACTGTGCCCTGTGGCACCCCGCTAGACACCTCCCCCTCCATTCAGATGAAATACCATTGACAACTACTCTTTGAGTGTGGTTCTCCAACCAGTACCTTATCCACCTAACTATCCTAGAGTCCAGTCCACAGTCCTCTAGTTTACCCATCATAACATCATGGGGAACACTATCAAAAGCGTTACTGAAATCCACAAACAGTGTCTAACAGAAGATTGTGAGATAGAAAGTTTTTGCCCTATTACTCTTTAAAAAGAGTCTTATCCAAATACTCACAGTGCCACAAGCATGCACTCAAGGGGGATGGTATGGGTCTCCCATCAGAGCAGTGTGATGTTATTTGGCTACTTAAAATGTTTGGTGTATCACCCATGGTCAGGATGGTACAGGTCAGGTCACGGTATGTTGTGTGGGAGAGGATGACTGATTCTTGCTCCAAACTTTACTCTTTCTCTGTGAATTTTGTCACGACCCACCAACACAGACAAACGAAAAGTTCAGATATCATCACAACAGCAATTTAGGTAGCTGAATGTCGATGCATAATCACAGGTAGGAGAACAACTTTGCAAGAGGAACGAGGAAGATATAATCAAGGGGATGACATCCATAAAATGTCAACCCCAAAATAATAAATACAGCTTCAGCAGACAGCTGCAACAAATACAGTATAGAAGTCCTCAATTCATTTTTCAGGGAGAAGCTTGGAGCTTTGACTCTCGAAAGCCCATGCCCTGAAAATTCTGTTCGTCTCTAAGGTGCTACTGGGCTCAAATCTCGCTCTTCTACTGCAGACCAACACGGCTATCCTCTGAAAACATCATAACAATCAGGGCTATTTTGGGGCAGGAACGCACAGGAACGGAGTTCCGGCTGGCTTCAGAGTTGGCCACACCCACTACAGCCAAAACCTCTGCGTGCGTGGCTACAGAGGGAAGGACTGGAGAGTGACCCCCTCCCAGCGACTCCGAGGTGGGCGGGCCAGGGGGGGCCTGGAAGTTTAAACTGCCTTTCCTACCCTCCAAGGGCCGGCTTGCCCGGGCTCCCCGCAGTTGGCATGGGGTGTGGCCTAATATGCTAATGAGCTGTGTCATCAGGGTGTGGCCTAATATGCAAATTATCTATGCTGTTAGGGTGTGGCCTCTTATGCTAATGAGTTCCTGCTGGGCTTTTTCTACAAAAAAAGCCCTGATAACAATAGTCCTTTTACTAGGCTGTATCTTGTAGTCTGGGTTTTCCGTGCTCACTCTCAGCTTTGGCTTGTGATCAAGTATATCAAGATGGATGGATGGATGGATGGGGAGAGTCCAAAGTACATCTAGGCAGACTCCCATTCAGTGTTCTCTTGCATGGCATTTGTGTTTTGTGACTGCCTACTTTCAAAACTCCTTCCAAATTAGACTCATTCTGTGACTACCCAGCAGCTGCCACTGGCTGTCCCCAGCTTTTTTTTGGGGGGGGGGATTCACAGAGATAGTGGAAGACAACCAGAACAAAGCCCTTCAAAAAATCAAGTATAAAATAACAATGCTTATAATGTTAAGCCCAGGCAGAAAACAAACACTGGAGGAGGGAAAGCCAAAATGAGAAGTACAGACTCAGTCACCACTTTGCAACCTCAGTTTCCACATATTTTTATACTTTAAGTGTTAAGGTGAACATGTACCCCCTTTTTCAAAACTATGGAACACTTATGTAGGTTACCAGAAGCTAAATAATTTCTAGACATTCTTTCTACGGGTGTTACAAAGCCGTAGTTCTGGCAGCTTCAACCTGCAGTAAACTAGTAAGCATGGCCAAGGCAAGGGAAGACAGATGCATGAAATGGAACTTCGCCAGGCTTTCTGACAGGGCTGGCAATCAATGCAAAGAGCTTTCAGGTTACCAACTAGACCAGACACTGGGAAAGATCAAAGCACTCACACCTCCCACTGGCTACATTCTGTACCTCCCTGAGGAGGCTTGTCTCACAGTTTTAAAATATGTGGAAGTACTTCTCAGTGCACTTGGCGGAAGATAACCAAATGGCTGGTGGTTTCAGGTTTAGTGATTTTGCCATGTAAATAAACTAGGAAGGCAATCCTCTTTTTTATTATTTTTTAGGAACTTCATAGCTTTTGTTTTCTCTCATCATTGTAACATTTGTGAGGATTGCTGTAAGGAGCACGATTCTGTGAACCACAGAAGTGACTCAGTGTTCCATTCAGCCGCCATATGATAGGACCCCTGATACTTTCACAGGGAGGCATCACCACAGTAAACCAGTCTCCGTGAAAGCTCTGTGTTGCGATTTGAATGTTGATGTGTATATTTGATTATTTTTGGAGTCAAACAAAATGGGATTTATAGCAGGAGTCTAGATCCCTGACCCCATTTTTGCTCAAAAACTGTTAATGAACTTTTGCTTCTGTGTTTATCAATCAACAATTTCAATATTAGGTGAATTGTAGAAAAGCCATCACAAATCAGACACCATAGATAGCATTTCATAACCCATGAAGCTGTCTTGTACAGAGTCAGTCCACTGGTTTATCAAGGGCAGTATCATCTGCTGTGACTGGCGGCAGTGGGTCTCAGGTCAAGATCTTCCACATCACCTGATCCTTTCAACTGGAGATGTTGGGGATTGAACCTTGAACCTTCCGTATGCTGAGCAGATGGCCCACCACTAAGCCATGCCCCCTACTCAAACACATTAATTAAAACACATTATGTTTCAGGTAGGCAATGGGCATATTGATGGGCAAGTCATTAATATTCTGCCATGATAATATTCTCAGTGATCTGTAGATACATGAATAATCTATTAACCTTCTGATTCTATAAATCAAGAAGTGGAAAGGTGCTGTTAACAATGACACTGCAGTATGATAGTCTCACAATTTATCTTCAGTGGTTGATTATGCACTATCTGAATTTACTTAATCAGAATAATCAACAGCATCTTCCATTACAACATAGCCTTTCACATGATTGAAAATGGAGGACTTCTCACATATTTCTTTTCTCTTCAGTGCTGTTATAATCTTATTTGCTGTTCTTAATAGTTCATACACTCTTTGTGTGTTCATTCTGCCTATGTAACAATCCATTTGCCTTGAGCTGGATAGCCCAGGCTAGCCCTCATTATCTCATTATATCTTGGAAGGTCCCTGCCACACGGGGGGGGGTATGGGCATGTGTGAGCATGCGCAGTTCAGCCAGGACCCTGGGATGTGCTGGCAGAAGGACGCGCCGGTGATCCCACAGCCGGGCTTGATGCGGCCGTGCTGGAAAGTCCACCTCGGTAGGTGGTGTATTTTTGCTGTGGCTTTTCGGGCGGAAGGGCCGGATCGGGGACGGGTGCGCAACGCTTCCCAGATGTTGCGGTGGGATTGCGCCCATTTGCTGCTCCCCTGATCCGTCCCTCTCCCGGCCCAAAACCTTTCGTGTAACCAGGGCTGAAATTAAGCAGAATTGGCCTTGGGAAGTATTTTGATTGGAGACCGCCAAGGAAACAAGGGTCGTGATGTGGAGGCAGCCAATGGCAAATCACCTCTGAATGTCTCTTGCCTTGAAAATCCAGTGAGGTTGTCATAAGTCAGCTATAACTTGACAGCAAAAAAAAAAATCCATTTAAATACACCTGGAAAAGAAAAATGAGAGGGTGGGTGGGGAATGAAGAAGAAAAACAGATGTTTCAGAGAATCTGTGCTACATTAAGAGTTGCAAAATTATATTGCTCATGAGAGGAGGAGTAGCTTCTTCCACAGTTAAGCAGCAAAATGTCTCTAATAATTCTATTCTGTTGAAAAGATAAGAGGTTTTGAATTCTTGCTGCTATTTAGACAGTTTAAGGAACTATTGTTGCTGTGAACCTGATACTTACCCCTTTTCTACACCTTTCTGTCTGACATATCCCCAATAACAGTTACTGGCCGTCTTTCTGGTGTTGTTGATGTGTTTTTAACTGAATTGTTTTATAATTTTAAGTGCATTTTAATTGCTTAAATGTTCTAGTGTTTTTTATATTCACCAGCTTGTGGCACCTGATCAGGTAGAAAGGCAGCATAAAAATGTTTGAAATAAATAAAAATAAATAAACCAACCTGTATATTTATAAATACACAGAAATTAATGTCACCCAAATCTTTAACACCTCAACCTCAAAGGAAAGTGTCTTTGTAAACAGTCACCATCCTAGAACCTACTCAAGAAAGTAGGGCGCTTAAAATGGTATTTCCTTTAAGCCCCTCCACAACAGTAGCATAATCCTATTTGCCTATTTGACTTGGCTGCCTGAGACCAACTCACCCCCATTATTAAAACTGAGAGGAGTTCTTCTTATTCATATTGTATTCATTCACTCTAGAACAATCTCTCCTCCACCCTTTTTTAAAAAGATGGTGCTTGTTATTTTGATGAAGATATATCAGAAAAACACACTTTGTCTTACAATATGCACCTTCAAAAATTTTCTCACCAGCTGCAGTGAGTTAAGTGGCAGGGTGTGTACCGTATGGTGGCTTAATGTTCATACACATACATTTATTCTCAAGACAAAATGCACTCACTCAGAGACTAAGGGCTACTATGCACGCACAGTTTACTGCAGATTTTCCAAGCAGTAAGCCTTTAAGCTTGACTTCGGATTCCGTGCCCACCTTACACAACATTCTTATTCCTCTGGTGTATTTATTTTGCAGCTACAATGGGGGGGAAATCACACTTTTCTAAATCAGGGTGGAATGTCACTTGTGACATGGGGGGAGGGCTGGCGTCCAATTTTTTTTTTAATTACACAATTGCCCTATCACAGCTGTGCAGTAGCATCCAGCGAGCACCTTCCATTTAAATCTTCGTAGTTCAGCTTTGCGCGTGCATTTGAGTGTTCGTTCATTGAATAGAAGGGAACAGAAAGGAATGCAGACAAAGGGGGAAAACCTTCTGTTGAAACTTACAAGACTTTTTCTGAAATTGACACACAGCTGTGAAGCATTATTTTTCATATCACCGAGCACTAGGGGATTCTCTGCTGTGTTATCGGCTACTGTGAAACACGGGAAAGAATCACATAATCTCATAATTTAGGGGAGTATGTTGAGTGTATAGAATGCATGGTAGAACCCACTGACATTGGCATTGCAAGATTTGATCATTGGCAACATGTGTGTGTGCACATTGCACATGTGTGTGCAAAGTTGGCTGCAACTGCACCATCTTTGCACAGGGCTGCAATTTAAATGGGAGAGGAGCCCTCTGGCAGAAGCTCTGGGGAGCTTTTTTAGTTTTGTGCCAGAAGTTGTTGGTGTCTTGCAAATGGTAAGTAGAGGAGATCTGCCCCACATCTGCCTCATTGCTATAGGGCTCCAGCTTCTTCTCATTATAGGGCAGCACCTCCAATATCTTTGCCCACTCTCTGGTCACCTGGGACAAAGCCTGGGGAGGGGGCGCTCCTTTGCCTGCCTGGAGATTGGAGCCTGGAGTGGGCAAAAAGGGAGAAGAGCCCAATCAAAGCTCCCCAAGCACTGCAAGCCGGGCTGTCCCAGGAGGAGGGGTTCACGGCTTGCTGCAGTCAGCAGCAGTAGGCTAGGCTGACCAAAGAGAGGGGGTGGCCAAGCTAGGTTGAGCCCTCTCTCTTCCTTGCCTTTCCCTTCTCTCTAGCTTTGGTTTCTCAGCTCAGGAAAGCGCAGGGGAAAGATGTCTGGCAGACTGGGATGCAAACCGGAAAGGCAGGGAGGGAAGGGAAGGGAAGCAGAGATCCCTGGAAGAACCACAGCCTTGTGGTGGCAGAAGGGCAGATGGAGAGCTGGCTCAAGATTCTAAAAAATGGGGGGGGGGTATTTTCACTGATGCCCTAACACAGCCACATAGTAACACTAAATTCCTGTCCTTCATTGCAAATTTGCATGGTTTTCACTTTGTGATTCTCTAATCTCTGAAGCATGAAAGGGAAAAATGTTTTCAAAGTTTAGGCTTCCCATCCCAGTATCTCTCTCTCTTTACATCTGTCATGATCTGGGCTGTGCCACCAGAGGCCTACTAGGCCCAGGGAGTCTTGCTAGCAGTAGGGGAGGCTGGGCCTACAAACCCCAGAAGGCCTTGGGAAGTTCTGGTGCCGATTTTGACCAATAGAGAAGAAGTGGGCTGGGATATAAAAGAACTAGTGCAAGAGGAAAAGCTGTTCTTCTTCCAAGAGGGCAAACCAGAAGGAAGGCTGCTGCAGGGAAGAGGCCCTCATCCTGAGAGGAAGGGTGAGCAGACTGAGGCCCACTTGAGATAGTGAGCTAGGGACCGTAAGTTTATACACGTTAGGGCATTTGGTTCCTTTTCTTTTCACCCACTTACTGTTATTATTCTGCACCTTTTTTGACTGACCTCCTGTAAAAATAAACCTTTTCTTTGTTGTTCACTCCACCTGGTCCTCATGCCTATTATTCAGCCAAACAAGGGAGGTCTGAAGGTCTTGGGAGGGTGCTCTGGCCCTTCTCAAGGGATCCTAAATCCAGAGTGGTGGCAGCATCAGGTGACACCCCACCTGAGCCCTGACAACACCTCATGTCAATTTCATTCCACACTGATGATCCTACACTGAAATCTTTTTTTTCTTTTTTCTTTTTGCACTGGGGACACTGCCCTTTGCCTCCTCTCTGATGCTCCCTTCAAGTCAATTGCAACAGGGAACTAAACCCTGTGCAGCTCCTTTTAAACTTTCCCCCATCATTTAAATTTTTATTCAGTGATATGAGACTACCAACAGTCTCATATAGCTAGACTCATGCTGCTTATTTTTTAAAAATGAGGGGAAAATGGAGTTTGTACACCGATGAAGGGGGGAGGATGACAGAAAGTGCAAAGTGGGTGGAACAACCTCAATGTGCAGTGACCTTCGAAGGGCAGGAAAAGGGCACGGGGAATCCAAGCGAATCTGTATGCTTTTGAATTACCTTTGGCTTGGAAGTGAAGCAAAGGGAAAACTGGCACAAAAGCACTCTCAGAAAACCTAAGGAAACAGTGAATGGAAAGTGAACTGAGCACTGAAGGGAGGAAAAATGATGCAGAATGAAAAAGAAACCCCAACTAACATGCATGGTGAAAGTGAGGCAAAACACCCATGCATAATAGGCCTGAAAGAGCAATCCTAAGCAGGTCTACTCAGAATCATATTCAGGTTTATTCAGTTGGACTTACTCCCAGGAAAGTGTTCTTAGGATGCCACAATTAAAGTCTAAAGGCACTGAGAAGGGAGCTAAACTCTATTTACTTAATTAAAAACCTCCTTTTCTCCCCAAAGGGGACTCAAGATGACTTACAAAACTATCCACTTTTCCATTTTTTCCCCTTCACAACAGCCCTGGAAGGTGGGTTGGCTGAGAGTGTGTGACAGGTCCAAGGTCCCCCAGCAAGTTTCCGTGGCAGCGTGGAGATTAAAACCTGGGTCTCCCAGCTCCTAGCTCAGCACTGTAATCACTATACCATGCTGGCTCTGTTATATACTTCATAAATACATCCTCTTTCTCTCCAGTGGACATCCAAAGTAGCTTACCTTGCTCTTCAGCATGGTATGAGAGCCAGTGTGGTATAGTGGTTAAAGGCAGTGGACTCTAATCTGGAGAAGTGAGTTTGATTCCCCACTCCTCCACAGGACGCCTGCTGGGTGATCTTGGGCCAGTAACAGTTCTCTCGCAATTCTCTCAGCCCCACCTACCTCACAAGGTGCCTGTTGTGGGGAGATGAAGGGAAGGCAATTGAAATTCCTTAGGTAGAGAAAAGTAGGGTATAAAAATGAACTCTTTTTCTTCTTCCCTCCTGTTTTATCTTCACAGCATGAGTGTGTGGTGACTGGCCCAAGGTCACCCAGCAAGCTTCCACGGCAGAGTGGGGCTGAGAGAGTTCTAAGAGAACTGTGACCGACCCATGGTTACCCAGCAGGCTTTGTGTGGAGGAGTGGGGAATCATACCCAGCAAGCTTCCATGACACAATGGAGATTCAAACTTGGATCTCCGAGTGTGATCCTGTAAAGATTATGCCATTCTGGCTCTCAAAATAACTTCAAACAATGATAGTGCTGGAAATTCACAGCATTTAACAAGACATCGCCAAAAGTTTCTAAAAAATCAAAACAGGATTTACCACTAAAAACAGAGACTGTCCATAGTAAACAGGGGAAGCTAGAGTATATGACATCCTTGCCCCCAAGCCTTGAGATAGATTTCTCTCTAAGTCACTGAGTAGGGGTAGCAGCACAGTGCAAAATGGGCAGGCCTGTTGTGGGGAGATGAAGGGAAGGCAATTGAAATTCCTTAGGTAGAGAAAAGTAGGGTATAAAAATGAACTCTTTTTCTTCTTCCTCCTCCCCTCCTGTTTTATCTTCACAGCATGAGTGTGTGGTGACTGGCCCAAGGTCACCCAGCAAGCTTCCACGGCAGAGTGGGGCTGAGAGAGTTCTAAGAGAACTGTGACCGACCCATGGTTACCCAGCAGGCTTTGTGTGGAGGAGTGGGGAATCATACCCAGCAAGCTTCCATGACACAATGGAGATTCAAACTTGGATCTCCGAGTGTGATCCTGTAAAGATTATGCCATTCTGGCTCTCAAAATAACTTCAAACAATGATAGTGCTGGAAATTCACAGCATTTAACAAGACATCGCCAAAAGTTTCTAAAAAATCAAAACAGGATTTACCACTAAAAACAGAGACTGTCCATGGTAAACCGGGGAAGCTGGAGTATATGACATCCTTGCCCCCAAGCCTTGAGATAGATTTCTCTCTAAGTCGCTGAGTAGGGGTAGCAGCACAGTGCAAAATGGGCAGGTGTGCAAGCCTAGGTGTATGGCACAGGCAGGTCCTTCAGTTCTCCTCAATACCACCTGTTTACCTGTGCCATTTGTGGCCCCATGTTTCAGGTTGGCCAGCCATGTGCTAAGCCCAGCATCAGAATAAAAAGTTATCTCTCTTACTAGAAACCAAACTAGATTCAAACCTTTGAGGCTGAAACCAAGAGTGGAAAGGATGCTTAATTTGCCCTTTTCCTGCTATTTCTCCACAACAGTCCCCAAAGTAGCTTTCCCATCCTGGAGGACTCCATATTTTCTCCCTCCTGTATGAAGAAAAATAGTCTGAGGAAAGCAATTTTGAGCTGAAAAATGAACAGAGGGAAAGGGGTTAAGTAGCATTTCACCATCTACCAAAAGATGCTTTAGGCAGAAAATGAAAAAACAGAGGAAGTAAAGCAGAA
Source organism: Gekko japonicus (assembly GCF_001447785.1). Classification (NCBI taxonomy): domain Eukaryota; kingdom Metazoa; phylum Chordata; class Lepidosauria; order Squamata; family Gekkonidae; genus Gekko; species Gekko japonicus. Next base: position 326,569 of record NW_015164216.1, read on the forward strand.
CTGTGTAGTGGCTAGTTTGGACTTACGGTGCCTGGAGAGATGGATATTGTGTCTTCTACATCGCAAATATGATACACTCCATCCTGCACATTAGTCAAGTGAACTATATCACCTATATACTAGGTAGGCAATGAATCTCAAAAGTACTGCCAATTAACACAGGTGCAACTGTTTTTACCTCAGATTTTAAAAATACCACTGTACAAGAGGTACTATGCTGGTGTTATGAATCCTGTTTGAAGGGGGGGGAGAAATTCTCCTAGTGCTTAAATCTCCATGCTGCTATAACAGATTCAAGCACTCCAGAATACACTTCAGGCATTAATATATTTCAATAGCAATTCATCAACAGCAATTCAGTGGAAGAGAAAATGTTGGGAAAGACATTACAGTCTCTTTGTCTTTATTTGAGAATAGTTACAATCCCCACCTTCCCTTTTATACATTCCTGACTTTCATGGCATTTGATTTCAAGTCTCATTGAAAATCAGTTGCTCAGTAAACATCCTATGGCATCAGCATCTGGCGGGTGCTTCAGTTTTAATCTGAGCAATGCGAATCCTCCAGTCACTGGAAGTGGCTCCATCTCAGTGCACTCAATGCAACAAGCGTGTGTGTGTGTGTGTATGTGTGTGTGTGTGTGTTTGTGTGGAGAGAGAGAGAGAGGATAAATATAATATGAGTGCATCACAGAGAAAAGGAAGGACAGAGGACATCAAAAGTGACTTAATGGAGCAGCAAAAAGACTATCATCTGGCAAACACCACTCTAGGGAGCAAGATGAAATTAATGGCTAGAAGAAAGCCAGCAATATGGGAAAGGATGTGCTGTTTCTCAAACCCAGAAAATTACTCCAGATGCACCATGTACATGGATAGCACTAATAATATTAAATAGGTGTGATGGCATTTTACTTCCAGCTGTGACAACACAGACAAATGAAGCATCTAAGGGGGAAAACATGTTTTGTTTTTGAAATGCAAGATGACAGGGCTGAAACTTGCTGGTAAATCATTCCCTGCAACTTAGTCCTTTGTGCCGATTAAGCAGGAGCCGGTTATAGCTCCTCAGTGCAGGATTATCTCCTGCTGAGATGTTAATTAATTAGCAAGCCCACAGTGCTGCTTCGGACAATCAGAAAAGTGGTGCCGGGCTGGTGGGGAAAGCATTTAACCATTTCTTCTCTTGCTTCTTACACAATCCGATCTCACCCCCAACTGAAAGTAGCTCCATGTTAGGGGGGGAATATGCTGTCTCGCCTCAGCCCAACCCAAAAAGAGGTAATTGCCTCTTCAAGGGGAGGCAACTTGCATCAGATAAATGATGCCAGAAAAACAGTTAAAAACTTGCCTTTCCTACATTAGTCCCTCAGTTTTTAAAGCAAACCCATGGAACCGTTCATCTGTAAAATACATATGCTGGAGACTCTAACCACAGATATCTCAAATCACATGCATTTAAACCTTAATGGTGAAGAGAAAGCACTCTGCTCAAGCTGAGTGGTTACTCCCTGTATTCAATGTGTTCATGGTGATCAGTTCTAGCACTGAAACATGTTCTAGAAGGTTGATCCATGGCTCTAACTGAACCATATGAAACATACCTGGGTAATAACATGCCATCTAAAAGAACAGACAGCGAAACATTTTTCTCCCTTTGGTGCTCCCATTGTTTAATTGAGGCATTGCCAAGCTACTTCTATTGGGCCAGGCCATGAGCGCTAAACTTCCCTTAACAATTCACAAGAGCATCAGAACTATGGTATTCACTTAACCAAGCTGAATGTCTCATCTGGAGCATTGCCTTCAGTTACTTTTTCACCAGCTTTAGTACACACAATAGGAAACCCAGTTCTGAGAGTAATAAGGCTGGGAAAATACATGCATTCCCCTATCCACGCAATGACAACAACACATATTGGGAGGATTGAGTGTTGCACACTCTCCTAGTATGCAAACCAGGAGTGCCAAAATAATTAATGACTGAAAAAAGCTTTTACTCTTGCACTGATATCGAAGAAGCTGAGAAGTAGACTTTCTTCTTATGTTTACATGTAAAATAAAAGAGCAGCTAGATTTGAGTCCAGTCACACTTCAGAAACCAACAAGATTTGGGGGGGGGGGGTATGAGCTGTTGAGATTCAAAACTCCCTTAATCAGATCTGACAAAGGTTGACTCTCAAAAGCTTATACCCTGGAAATCCTGTTCTTCGTCTCTAAAGTTCTACTGGACTCTAATCCAGCTGCTGTACTGCAGACCAACGCAGCTACACTTCGAAAGCATCATCAAAGGAAAGAGAAAGTTGGTGGTGTTTCTAATTTAGAGGAAGTGTTTGTAGGTTTGAGAGGCAAGACTGAAGCCATTTTAAACTGTTTTGAGCAGCTCAGGCCAGAGACTCCCTTAGGCAAGCTAATTTGAGTTGAGCAAGCTAAGCTAAATTCAGTTAAAGTGCAAAACAGGATGTGGCAAAGTGGGTAAGGGGACAAAGATGTCCCATACTGTCTATTGTCACACACAAGAACATGATTATTCATAACTACAAATATCGGGTTACCCCTTCCCCATACTGCTCTGCTCCTCCAATTTCTGAGAAGCATTTATTCTCCTGTATCCATGTTTATATTCTTTTACCCTCAGTAATCCCAGCTAAAACACCTATAGACTTCAACAAGCCTGACGGGACTCTCTTATCAACTGTTATTCGAACTATAGCCAGTCCTCACTACACCACTACAGTCTGGTGTAGTGGTTAAGTGCGCGGACTCTCATCTGGGAGAACCGGGTTTGATTCCCCACTCCTCCACTTGCACCTGGCTGGATGACCTTGGGCAAGCCGTAGCTCTGATGAGAGCTGTTCTTGAAAAAAGAGCAGTTTCTGTCAAGAGCTCTCTCAGCCCCACCCACCTCACAGGGTGTCTGTTGTGGGGAGGGGAAGGGAAAGGAGTTTGTAAGCCGCTCTGAGACACCTTTGGGTAGTGAAGGGCGGGATATAAATCCAATCTCTTCTTCTTCTTCTCACACCGTAACAGCACTGAAGCTGTGGGAAGATGCATTTAACCGCACCTCACTTAAAAGAACTGGAGGCAGTTTCTCGATGCTTTATTGTCTTCAGAATCCAATCCAGTTGCAAAACAGCATGTTCTCTTTGAATTTTCTCTTCAGGGTATTACGGTGTTAAGAAATGTTTGTTTTCTTCATTCTGAGGGCATTTAGGTGTTAATCAAAATCACAGTTTGCTGGCTTTAAGGATTTTTTTTTCTTTTGTAAGCAACCAATTAATCCATACTGATTCCAATCATGTCAGGAGTGTTTAAACTGAGGCCTCCTCTGAAGTCAGGAGGAAAAAAAACAGCTCAGCTACACATATACCCCTTTAACTGCCTGGCCCATACCTACATCTAAGCTTCCTGGCAATCGTCTAAAACCCGAATGCTGGATTTGTTCCCGGCAACCAGAATAATGCCATTATTCATGGTATTAAAAATAGGTGACATTTTAAAATTTAATGTGCCTTGCTTTACTGAAGTAGCCCTGTCGAGACCCAGCTGTCTGGTACAATTGCCCCTGATCAAAGCGTCAACAGCAGCAACTTCAGTTTGAACACTGCATGTTGTGACCACAAAAGACAATGGATCTTTTCTGGTGCTATGTATGCATAGTTATGGAAGAAAACTAGGGCTACCATTTGCCTTTCCCATCTCCACTCAGTGGGAGAAAAGGGGGGGGGCATTAGTGCATCATGTGCACTGCCCTAGTGTTTGTCCAAAACTCTGTCGTTAAACTACAGAATCAAATGCTACATCATGGCCTGTAAATTTCAAGACATACAAAAAAATCTGGTGTCAAAAAGGTTCTATTTTAGAGCTCAAAGAACATCTAATAAATTTGCCTGACTTAAGTGACTTCTCCAGAATAAGTCTGGTATCCAGGGTAAATACAAGACAATCTATAGGGTGTCAGATACCAAGACGACGTCGTTTACACAACATTTTCTTTTAACTGTTCGATACACATGTGTCCTTAACCATTCTCAAAGATCCTCTGGCAATTATAAAGATAACATTTTATTCCAGTTATCAGCATGTCTAGGATTTTTCCTGGCAGGCTTAAGTTACCAGGAGGGACAAGGGTCATATAAGCAGGTGGTAAGTCTCAGACTTCCAAGAATCCTGCCCATAACCCCAGACTGAAGAAACTGAGAAGTATCCCATACAACTGGACAAGTTGGTATCCTGACACCATATGCTAACAACATTCCAAAATGGAAGTTCATTATGTTTTCAGAATCTTGCCATAACTGCAAGGAACATGGGACACATGTCAGTTCATGGCAGGAATCTTCCCTCAACCAAGACATACCCCAAGAGGATGCAAGAATCTAGCCACTGACAGTATAACATAATCTCCGTTGAATCTCAGCAAGACAGATGAAGAAGAAGAAGAAAAGATTGGATTTATACCCCACCCTTCACTCGGAGTCTCAGAGCGGCTTACAAACTCCTTTCCCTTCCCCTCCCCACAACAGACACCCTGTGAGGTGGGTGGGGCTGAGAGAACTCTGACACAAACTGCTCTTTCAGGAACAGCTGTGCCAGAGCTTGTGACTGACCCAAGGTCACATCAGCAGGTGCAAGTGGAGGAGTGGGGAATCAAACCCGGTCCTCCCAGATTAGATTACGCGCACTTAGCCACTACACCAAACTGGCTCTCAGATGGACTATAAATCAAATAAATAGCTGGTAGAAGTCAGTCCTCTTCCGTCATGTGAACTCGGGGTGAGCCAGAACAGACTCAGTTCCCTATGCACCAGGACTGCAAAGATCAGAAGTGCTAAAAGATAGTGTCTGTAAATTGGAGCCATCTGGCTACACCCCTCTGGGTATTTTCTCATATTACTAGCAGCAAGCCCTGTATATGTGAAGCAGCTGGTATAAATATGCTACTGATAAACACACACAGGCTGTACTAAGTCTGCTTGCACCATGTTGTCCACAAACCTTTCCATAAAGAGACTCAGCCAGAGGTGATGAAGAAGGTGCACAGTAGCTGAAGTGCTGTGCCTGCTTAGCAAAAACACAACTGCCAGGTCCAACCTGATACACCTTTCTCCAAAGAAAGCTTCCTTCCATCAGCCCTACCACGCTCAGACATCACCATGCACTGTGGCAGGAGGAGCCTCCAGCATCTGACTCTTGCTCATACAAGATGATCAACAGAGAATCCCGCTTGCCTGCAAGACTGCTTTCTGCCCACCTGACTAACAGTGGGTGAAGTCAGAGCAGCCATCACAAAGAGAATGAGAGGACGGCAGAGAAAGAAATGCTGCTTGCGAAGCAGGATAGAAAGGTGGCTAAAGGCACAAGGAACAGAAGAAAGGGGGTGGCGGGGAAAAGGATGGGCAAAAAGAAAATATGAGATGCATGCTCAGAGGGAGAGAAGAGAGGGATTAAAGCTATGTAAGGCAAGAAAGGACCTGGAGAGGAAAGTGGGAAAAGAACAGTTTTTGAAATGCCTTTGTCCTACTGCAAGGTTGTGAAGTACAACCAAGGCTTTGAGAAATACTGATATGGACAGGGGAATGTGAAGGAAAGACAGGAGATTTGGAGAAAACGAGGCTTTTCGTTGAAAACTTGGGGCTTGCGCACACCAAAAAGGAAACTTTTTCATTTTAATTCTTTTGAAAAAGACAGTGACAAGAACAGCCTGGAAAGAGCCCCTTTCTCCATCTTCCAGACATTTTGAGGTGAAATGGCCATAACATCCCTCTAATGATGCTGTTATCATGATAATATAATGGTTTCCAACTGCTTCCACTGAATGGGGATATGAAATTTGTTGTCGACAAATAAGAAGCTGGGGGGGGGGCTAGAAAGCATTTTGTCACATGAAGAATCTAAACTCTACTGTGATGAGATGAGGGGCAAGGGGGCAACAGATGCCTTAACAGTTACAGTGAAGGAAAGCCATCCAGGCGACTCTGTGGCTAGGTAGAGGGGACTCTATCACACGTCAGTCTATGCTCAGTGACAGCACGGATTCCTCAGACAAACAGCTGCCTGCAGCCAGCCCGCAGTCAGTAATTGAACTGCTGGCTGCAGCTGGCTCTGAGCCAGGAGGAGAGCAACAAGAGATCAGATGACTGGCTGAGCAGAAGTCACAGCCTACAGCTGAAACCAAGCCATCACCTTGTAGCTCCAAAGCTGTAAAAAAAAGTCTCCAGAAGCCACTCCCAGCCCACCTAGTTTGACGCTGTCAGAGGTGCACAGAGTTGCAGGAAAGGAGAAGAAGTGCAAGACCTATGGCCATCGTCAGCTGTCAACTGACAAGATGGATGAGTCGTTTCAGGATGACTGCCAAGGTATTGGCTGGGAGTGTAGTTCATTAAGACTTGGCTATATAAAATCAGCCAGGAGAAGCAGCAGTTTCATGAACACAACAAATACACATTGCTACTGAACCACTGACCTTGCTGTTACCAGACCAATGGACCCTTGACCCCTGGACTGGACCTGACTATTGGCTTTTAGTCGGTCCCTCAGTTCCTTAGGCCAGGTCAGAATATATCTAAATACATTTAAACAGCAAAACAAAGAAGAAAGAAAAGGGACTCCCCAACTAAGAAAAAGAAGAAGGGAAGCAAGGGGAATCATTATAGTCATTCTGTCCAGTCAGTTGTGGATATTAAATTCACATTGTTCAGAATAAGGCAAACAACAATTATGATGGAGATTTACATACTAGAAGAAAACAACTTAAAAGTTTATCAGTTGGGTGTTTTGAAAGTTCCTTATAGCCATTGATCTGGATCTTTATGCAGTACTATGGCTTAGCATCTTCTGTCTAGACACTCACAAGGAGAAACTGAAAGAGCACTCCTGTTTTGAAGCTGTGTCCCCTCCCTCCCCCAGTATCTTGGCTAGATATCCTCTGTGGCTTGGCACAGAACTGTTCAGAGGAGACTGAAATCTAGTCTCCGGTCTCATCTAACAGCCTGTTGACAGATGCCCATAATAAGACAGTAATTTTTAAAACCTCTTATTTGCTCAGGAACAGCTTCTTCCAGCTGTTCTTCCTTACAGTCATAAACTTCAACTAATTAAAATATGTGTTGTTTTCTTTTACAGAGAAAAGTAAAATGTGAAGTTTTACAGCAGTGTCTCCTAAACCAAAAAATACAAAAGTTCTCTTTGCCTATGACTTCCTACATACCCCCTTGGTATTCTTATGTCCTTTTCACAGGTTAGGGCAAGGATGCTGCTATAAAAGAATGTTATAATATTGCCATTCATCCCCTGCAGAACAGAGTCATTAGACATGAGCAGGAAACCAGAAAATCAGATCTATGCAATTTTTAACCACTGAACTCAGCCACAGCTGAATGAGCTCATAAGATGAGGACCATTTCTTGAGGGCAAACCCTCCAGAAGTGATCCTAGAAATCGTGTGCCCAACTGCCAGTAGTCCATTACTTGGAGTGAGTACACAGCTACACATATGATTCACCCAATTTCTCCAATTCTTCCACCCTCAGCTAGAAAAGGAAAACTGATCAATCATGCATATAACCATACATGTGGATGCCCAGGGCAAGGGTGTAGAATTTCCAATTTCCCGGGGGGGGCTGGGGCTCGACCAGAGGCATTGCGTTGCTAGGAGCAATGGTGGCTCCCGGGGGAGGCTGAGTACCTTCCTGAAAATTTCGGCGGGGGCTCACGCCCCGCCGCCCCCACGAAGATTACGCCTATGGCCCAGGGCACTATCCTTCCTATTCACAGAGGCAGGGGAGCACAGTTCCAATGGTGAGCACCTATTGCAGCCTTATTTTTTTAAAGGAAAAAAAATTACATACACCCTGTTAAGCAGTTCTTGTAAATGGAAGAGCATTGTAACAGATTCCACCAAGCAGGTGTTGCTTGCCTTGTTCCATTTCTTTTAATCTACCTGAAGGATTCAATGACCATTGTAACAGAAGATGAAAGTGCAACTTGAAATGGCTATTTTAGATGGAAGGACCCATCAACATATACCTGAACAAAAACAGAAGGCAAATATTTCCCCCTAAAATTTGAAAATCTTGTTTCTGGTGAATCAACAGTCAACCAGTAAAAGCATCATTTGAAGTGAAAAGGACATTTTCATTTTTCATGTACAATACATTTGGTACTTACTATATAACATGTGTTGAACATGATTGGTGTCCTGACCTGGATGGCTCAGGTTAGCTTGATCTTGTCAAATCTCAGATGCAAAGTAGAGTTGAACCTGCTCAGTACTTAGATGGGAGAACACCAAAGAAGTCCAGGGTTGCTACACAGAAGCAGGCAGTGGCAAACCACCTCTGTTTGTCTCTTGCCTTGACAAACTTACATATTTGCCATGTCAGCTGTGATTTGATGGCACCTTCCTCCACCAACATGATTGGTAGGTATAATGCCCATTTTAGCAGTACCTGGGGAAGGCCAACCAAACCAGTTAGTGATTTGCAGGTGGAATTCCCACAATGGGAACTATTTGGTTTTATGACACACATGGAACTATCTGCCTGCCTGCTAGACAGCTGTTGTGCATGTGGGATTTTTGTGCAAACACTAGAGGTGGGTACAAACCAGGAAAATGGTGGTTCATGGTGGTTCATAGTTCATTTCACGAACTTTTCCCATTTCCTGAACTGGTTCATGGTATGTTCACTTCACAAATTTGGGAAGTGGTAGAACAGCCCCCTCATGAGTTAGAGATGCCAAACCCACAGGGAGTCTTCAGCAGACTCTCCTCCACCCACTCTCCAAGTCTGGCAAAGACTGGATTTGGGACATCTGAGTTATAGCTCCCCAAAGCAGGTACCCCCAGGAAAGCTCAGCTCTAGCCTCCCCTTAAATCAGCCAAGCAGCAAGCAATTCTTCCTAACTTGCACGATACCTAACTCCTATCTTTTCCTGCTGCAAAGTGAAAGCAGCTGAGTCAGGGTGTGGTGTGTGTGCACGCAGTTCAAAAGCAAGAAATTGCAAGTAGATGAATAGGTACTGCTTTGGTGGGAATGTAACAAGGTTCCGTCTTCGGACAGCCCTGGCTCTTTGGCTTATGTTCCGTCTTCGGACAGCCCTGTCTCTTTGGCTTGGAAACGGAGATGAGCACTGCCCCCTAGAGTTGAGATGCGACTAGCTCTCGAGCAAGGGAAACCTTTACTTTTATACACACACAATCTGCTCCCATAGAGCAGAACGGGAGCTCCATGGTTGGCTCCCAGAGCTGCCAATCAAGCTATGGACAACTGCTATGGGTGTTTCTAGGGCTCTCCACAAGTCCACCCGTAGTGTTGCCTACTAGGAATGGATTGAATCAGTGCCGGGCTGTCTGGGGAACTGCTCTAATGAACCTCCACAGGAAAAAGGTGGTTCATATTTTGATTGGGGAAGGACGAGACCAAATGAACTGGTTCATAACAAACCATGAACAGGCCTGGTTCGTGCTCAAGCTATGGTTCGTTTCTCAGTTTGTGCCCATCCCTAGCAAACACTCCTGGCTTTCAGGGAGCATGTGAACTCCTTGAGGCCAAGCAGACTAACCTGAAAGAGCAGAGGAAAACAGAGAGGGTTCTAAATGAGACCTTCTGAAATGCTGTAGAGTGGACCCATTCTCCAGCTGAGAGCTCCTACACTGATGTAAACAACAAGGGGTGGGGCCTCAAGGCAGACAGCACCTGGAGCATTCTGGCAATGACTGATGAGGGAGAGGAGTGCTCCTACAGGAAGCAGAAGGACAACATGCTGACCAGCTGTAGATGTTACAGTAGTGATGAAAGGCAAGGGCAATTTGAGCCTCCTCACATAATGATTATATAATATACAACAACAAGCCCTAATACACATTCTGTGCCCTGTTACTATAACAGCATTTGTGCCTACAGTAATGATTTGCAGCTACTCTAACCCATTAATTTCTAAGGAAGCAATAATCTTAGACCTCCAATAAAGGCCATAGTACCCAACCTGGCATCCTTGAAAAACAATGGGAACAAATTGCAGTAGGGTTGCCAAACCCCCCGGTTTGCCAGTGGTCCCCCATTTTGGGGGGGGTTCTACCCGCCGCCGGCCAGATGGCCAGCGGGTAGGCCTTTAAGTGTGCGGAACCCGTGTTTCCTCCCAAGCCTGTGTTTCCTCCCAAGCCTGATCTCCGCTTGAGATCAGGCTCGCAGGGAAATGCCAGCTTAGTGCATTTAAAAGGGAAACGCAGCTGCTCTTAAAGGGGAAACACCGGCTCCTGCTCTTAAAGGGGAAACGCCAGCTCCTTTGAGAGCAGGGAACTGCTGTTTCTGGATATCCAGCGCGCGGGCAAGTGGGGAGGCTGGTGGACGTCCCCAATGTGACGTCATCACGTCGGGGATGCCCCGCCCCCTCCAGGAACGCCCCCAAAGTCCCCCGCTGGGGGTGGAAGATGGACTTGGCAACCCTAAATTGCAGCCAACAGTGGTTCAACAGCCTTGCCTCGCTGGGCTTCCTGGGACTGTTGCTTTCAGAGCACAGAAGCAAGAAGACCTTAGCGAGGTAATTCTCTTTCAAAGGCAGCTTTTGTTGTGCTTTATCTTTTTCTTAAAAAAAATAATAATCTTCATTTGACATCAGCACAATACATCAAATTGAATCCTAACACCTGTGAATGGAAGGTGCAGATCTTTGCTGCATTTCACATTGATGGAAGAGACAAGAAAAGCAATTTTGGCTCCTCCCCATTCCCCATTGTATCTCTCTACGCACTCCCCCTCTACATAGTTATTAAATCCATGTGGGTCCTGTGACTCTACTTCCCAGCAGGCAGAAGAAACTGGGAGCAAAGAGGAATGTGGCAAAGATTTGTTTTCCTTCTGCTGATGGTAGTTAGGACCCGTTCTTTCAGGCTGTATGTTTTATTGCTATGAGTTTAGTTGTTTGGAGTTTTTTAACCCAACTTTCTCCCAACGGGACTCAAGATGGAGGTTGCAGTGTTATTGAAACTGTCACACATGAGTAATAAAGCCCATTAAACACAGGGTTTATTATATATAGTCAATGATCTGAAAAGGCCCTTATAAACAGTTCTGTTCTATACCAATGCTGTTGTCTGTGTAGGCATAGACTTACAGCACAGCAGCCTTCTTAACAGCTTCAAGAACAAGAAGGCTATTTCCCAATATCAGTGTCTCAGTTGAAAAGGCTCCAGCCCAAGCAGGCCATGTCTGCATCTACTTCCAAGATGGTATTTGAGGCTGGCCTTAAGCGAAGGAATGAAGGCACCACACAGGACTGTATAGGGAGAGGCAGACCGGCGTATGGGTATATACACACATGCATGGACACATACGTGAGAGCCCTAGGCTGTGAAGGGCTTTATAGGTAATAAGCCTAAGCAACACCTTGAATTGAACCTGGAATAGAGTTGTCAACTCCTGGTTGGGAAATTCCTGAAGATCTGGGAGAGAGCCTGAGGACTGCAGAGTCTGGAGAGGGACCTCAGTAGAGTATAATGCCATAGATAGAATCTGCCCTCCAGAGCAGCCATTTTCTCCAGAGAAACTGATCTACAGAGATTTGTGGGGTTCCTAGAGCATCGCCCAAAAGTGACATCGTTTCTGGGTTTGGCCTCAATTCCCCTAAACATACTTTCTGCTACCTGGTAAGCCTGGTAACCATAGCTGAAGTCACATTTCATGGCAAGAGCAGGAATCTGAACCTGGGTCTCACAGATCCTAGTCTGGAACTCTGTAAGTCCCATAGCACACTACTTCAAATAGGAAGGAGCAACTGTAATGAGACCAGGGTCTTGCATAAGGTATCTGTATACCAATAGACGTTTAGTGTTATTGAGTGTCCCAGTGACATTTCTGGTCAGCCAATATGCACCAGATAGCCTCTCAGAAGTGCTTCTTAATCCTACTACTTTAGGCCTTGCTGTAGAATCCCTGGGACTTACCTGGGGTAACAACATGTGTGTCACTGCGATCTGATGCAGAGTTGCACTTTCTAAGTCCACTGAAATCACTGGGCTTGAAAGGGTTTATCTTCTTAACTAGAGGATGGCAATGGCTGCGATCACACACCCCAGACGATCCGACATAGGCACGAATGCCCGACGGATCGAAAGGGCACGATCAGACAGCAACATCTGGGACGCATTCAGCAGCCAATGGCAACTCGTGCTGCACCACCGCAGAAGCGGAGTAAAAAGAACCCAGAGAAAATCCGGTAGCAAACGAGTTGCGACGGGCCACGGACAGACTTTCCCCTGTCTGGTCGCGCAAGCATGCTCTCAAGCCGTCGGGATGTTCTGATCGGGCCATCCCAGCTCGGTGCCGTTCCCTCCCCCTCTTTGCAGTATGCGCATCATCGCATAGCCGTAGGGGGCCCTCAGTGCGGAGGTGCAATTCCTCGTTTATGCACATGGGAAACAAACGGCAAAAAAAACCCACGATTCACTCGCAGTTGCGTCTGATTGCATGGTGACAGGCTGCGCCCACAGCAACTAAGCCCTGTGTGATCTCGCAACCACGGGTCAAATTCCTCCGGAGGGAATAGCCTTGCTTCCCCTCTGTTTCAACTAGCATGTGTGACTGCAATCCGTGTGTGTAGAAGAAGAAGAAGAAGAGATTGGATTTATACCCCGCCCATAACCCCAGACTGAAGAAACTGAGAAGTATCCCATACAACTGGACAAGTTGGTATTCTGACACCATATGCTAACAACATTCCAAAATGGAAGTTCATTATGTTTTCAGAATCTTGCCATAACTGCAAGGAACATGGGACACATGTCAGTTCATGGCAGGAATCTTCCCTCAACCAAGACATACCCAAGAGGATGCAAGAATCTAGCCACTGACAGTATAACATAATCTCCGTTGAATCTCAGCAAGACAGATGATGATGAAGAAGAAGAGATTGGATTTATACCCCGCCCTTCACTTGGAGTCTCAGAGCGGCTTACAAACTCCTTTCCCTTCCCCTCCCCACAACAGACACCCTGTGAGGTGGGTGGAGCTGAGAGAACTCTGACACAAACTGCTCTTTTTCAAGGACAGCTGTGCCAGAGCTTGTGACTGACCCAAGGTCACATCAGCAGGTGCAAGTGGAGGAGTGGGGAATCAAACCCGGTCCTCCCAGATAAGAGTCCGCACACTTAACCACTACACCAAACTGGCTCTCAATTTTAGAGATAGATGCAAGTTCTCTACTCTGTTGCCTTGCTTTAACAAAGAGGAATGTTTAAATGGTCTTTCTTTTGTCTAAAAAGATTTATTCTCATTTAACTTGTAAGGAGAGCTAAGCAAAGAAATTCAGTCAATCATAACAGTATCATTTGATTTACCTGCAGCATTTCAAGACAATTAGCTTTTGTTTGCATTTGTACAATGATTGAAAAGCAAATCAAAACAAGTAGCTTTTGTTTAAATCAAAAAGATTTTTACGATACATTACTATACTCTTATCAACAAAAAATACCACCATGGATTAGTCAGTTGTTTTAATATTTTATCAGAGCACTATACAACCTCCTGTGCTGTTTTTAATATTTTAAGTCTCTACTGGCATGTTTCTTGCCAAAAATCAAATTAAAAGTTTACGTGTAAGTTGATTTTCTTTGTCAACAGTACATAATTAGGTTCACTGTTGGAACAGCTTATAAAAATTCTTACCACAATTGTAGGTATCCAACAGATTTTCTGGGGAAATTGCAGCTACAGGAAGTAGTGATCTGAATATGTCCTGTTGAGTTATAATAGTCCATGTGTTTCCAACTATACTTAGGGCCACACTATATTTGCAAAGAAAACTGTAAAAAAAAAGTTATTTTCCTTAAGGCAAGGGAAATTTGCATTTAATTAATAATTCATTTTTATTTAAGGATCCACAGACTTTCAACACAACATCTTTTGATAACTTCATAATGAACAATGGCATTTAGTGTGGTCACAAATGTAATCTTTCCCTTGTGGCTGAAGTTGGAAAGTAACTACTAGCTTAATGCCATTTATATTGATTTAGATGTAGGACCCAAGGGCAACTCCCTGCGTGGTCAGTAAATGAACTGGATGTCTTTGGGCACCGCGTGTATTTTATGTGGATTTCTATTTTTAAAAACATATATATCATCCTGTTGGGTCAGGTTTTAAAGCTGAGGCCCATATACTTTATAAGTACTGGTATAGTACACATTCTTTCAAATAAGACTTGTGTGCAGTTAGCTTTATCATATTTTCATGCCTCTGCCAGTTTTATAAGCCTTTTTCAGCTGGAGATGTTTGCAATTTCTGCTCTCCGGCAAACACTATCCCAGCTGTTAACTATCATATTCATATGTGTTGTTTATTTTCTTGTTTTATACTTCGATGTGATTCAAAAGGTAAGGAAATAAACTAAGTCCCAAGATATTTTTTTTCAGAACACTGTCAGTCCCATAACCCAGTAGTTATGGCCTTCCTTTAAGACCAATTTTTATCATGCCATGCCTGCATATCATGTCTTATAGTAGCAAAGTGGGGTATCAACTTAAATTAGCAAGAAGTCAAGAGAGCAGAAGACTTATACCTAGGGTTGCCAACCTCCAAGTGGGCCTGGAGATCTCCTATCCTTTCAACTAAGACTTGTGTGCAGTTAGCTTTATCATCTTTTCATGCCTCTGACAGTTTTATAAGCCTTTTTAGCTGGAGATGTTTGCAATTTCTGCTCTCCGGCAAACACTATCCCAGCTGTTAACGATCATATTCATATATGTTGTTTATTTTCTTGTTTTATACTTCGATGTGATTCAAAAGGTAAAAACTAAGTCCCAAGTTCCTGCTGGGCTTTTTCTACAAAAAGAGCCCTGGTTCATGCCCTTCCTTTAAGACCAATTTTTATCATCCCATGCCTGCATATCACATCTTATAGTAGCAAAGTGGGGTGTCAACTTAAATTAGCAAGAAGTCAAGAGAGCAGAAGACTTATACCTAGGGTTGCCAACCTCCAAGTGGGCCTGGAGATCTCCTGGAACCGCAATGGATGGCCAGACTACAGAGATCAGCTCCTCTGGAGAAAATGGCTGTTTTGGAGGGTGACTCTAAGACATCAGCTGAAGTCTCTCCTATCCTCAGCCCTCCCCAGGCTCCACCCCCAAATCTCCAGGAATTTCTCAACCCAGAGTTGGCAATGCTATTTGTACCCAGTCCTTTAAAAAAAAAAAAAACTAAGGAGGCAAGGACGATCATTGCCTGGAGCCTTTCAAACGGAAGGGGCACTACATCATGGGTGACAAAGTGTTTGAAGTTTCAGTGTTTGAAATTATCAGGTCCTTTCTGTTCAAGGCAGTAATGTCATTTAAAGACGACGTCACCCCAGGTCCAAGAGTAATATCAGTATTTGTGGTCTGCCCAGTTGCAGTGTTCCATTTACTGAGCCAGCACAAGTTCAACAAAACAACAAGTGCTTCCAGAAAGCTCTTGATAAAGTTCCTCATCAAAGTGTTTAATAACTGTATAACCCACTGCTTTCCTCCTCCTCCTCCTCTTCTTCTTTTTCCACATCCCAGGCAGCCTAATACTTTGGCTGATATTCTGTTTGGATGGCAAGGCTATGAAGCTCTCGTACCAACCAGTGGCAGAAAAGAATACTCCTTGGCTCAGCTGAAGTTCCTGATTAGCAATGTTGCCAACTTTTCTTTCTGAATCTCATTAATCTGAAGGCCCAAACCCACTAAATAATGAGAGGATCCTATTTGCAAGAAGTTTTGTGTGCATGTGGGGGGTGGGGAATCTTTCAGTTTCCAGTAATTTAAACCTTATGTTAAACTATGGGCTATGTACATAAATAAATCCTAAATAAGTAAATCAATGATGTTGGCACCTGCTGATAAAAAAACCCACCTGGGCTGCACTCAGCAATCTTCCAGCAGAACAAAAAGGGGGAAATGCCAGGTGATAGATGACTGATTTATTATACAAAGCCCCCATGCATTTCGCCATGCAGGCTTTGTTCAAGGGAATCTATACAAACATGATTTTGTATTTAATACAGATAATAGAAAGACTCCTTGATAAAAATTACTCCAGAATTATTAAAATAGTATTAAAAAGACAGGATCAAAATTAATTTCCTAAAATAGATACATATTGATCAATATATAATATGAAACAAGCTATACATTGGACATGAAGCAATGAAAAATATAATATATGAAGTAAATACAGACCAGAACATTCACCTAGTACTGGAACTGTCCACAGCAATTAAATTATTTTACAGTGGGGAATAACGCAGTGAGTTTTTTTATGCATACAGTGATTAGCTGAGCAAAGTCAGAAGTCCTTCATGTTTTTATAGATTCCCCCTGACGAAGCCTGTACAGCGAAACGCATGGGGACTTTGTATAATAAATCGGTCATCTATCACCTGGCATTTTTTCCTTTTTGTTCTGCTGGCACTTGCTGATAGCCATCAGATAGAAATTGGATAGTTAAAGACTGACCTATTGATTGCCCCATAGGCATACTCATATGAAAGTATCACTTCCTTTTTATTCAGCTAGAACCTCTGGGGGAAAGACTCAAAAAAGGCCGAAACTCCAGAAGTACGACATAGACTTGCTGTATCCTATCCATTGCCCAACAGAAGTAATCTATAAACTTTGCACCAGGTGGCATTTTACGCCATCTGCATCTGTCAAAAGAATCCTGGAAGCAGATGGCGGAATTGTGAGAGAAATACTTCCTACGTTTATTTGCGCCTAGCCTGATCTCATCAGATCTTGGAAGCTAAGCAAGATTGGCTCTGGTTAGTATTCGGATGAGAGACCACTAAGGAAGTCCGGGATCTCGAGGCAGAACCATCTCTAAACGCCTCTTGTCTTGAAAGCACCACGGGGGTCGTCATAAATCAGCTGTGACTGGACAGCAACAACAAAAAAAACCTATAAGATCTAAGTCTTCTACTATGGTTATACTGAAACATCTTAAAGACACTGAGATTACCCAAATGCTCTGAGAACCGATAGAAATCCTATCAAATTACTAGTTTTTAGAAATACCCTCAAGGAAAATATTTTGGAGATTCTAGCAAAAGATAAAGGCAGTAACAAATAAATCTCTGAGAGGCCTGA
Source organism: Gekko japonicus (assembly GCF_001447785.1). Classification (NCBI taxonomy): domain Eukaryota; kingdom Metazoa; phylum Chordata; class Lepidosauria; order Squamata; family Gekkonidae; genus Gekko; species Gekko japonicus. The sequence goes on from NW_015164216.1 coordinate 343,669, forward strand.
AAGCAGCGTGTTCTTGTAATCATACACTCCCCTGTTCCTTGGGATGCCTTGAATCAAATCCCTGTTTGCCATAATGTCCAAGTGCAGGCTACAGAGCAAAGTGGAGCTTGTTTCCTTCCTACAAACCAGGATTTTTTTTTAAAGTGGGATTAAAATGTGATAACAGATTTCCAGGTTCTGGAGGAGGAAACTGTTGTGTACTGCCTCTTAAGAGAGTATCCCAGTAGGCCTCATAGCAAGCAGGAGAGTAGGAGGGACTCAGTGCTTTAAGATATCTTTAAGATATGCCCTATTGACTTCACTGACCTCATAATGATTTGCTTCTTTTCTTGAAATTTATAATTCTAGCTGTGCTCACAGGACTATATTGTATATCACCAGCCTGAATTTTAGAACATGCATGGTCAAAGCAATGGTATTCCCAGTAGTCATGTATGGCTGCGAGAGATGGACTATAAGGAAGGCCGAGTGCCGAAGAATAGATTCTTTTGAACTATGGTGCTGGAGAAGACTCTTGAGAGTCCCTTGGACTGCAAGAAGATCAAATCAGTCAATCCTAAAAGAAATCAACCCTGACTGTTCCCTGGAAGGCCAGATAATGAAACTGAAGTTCAAATACTTTGGCCACCAAATGAGAAGGGAGCACTCACTGGAGAAGACCCTGATGCTGGGAAAGATTGAAGGTCAAAGAAGACGGGGACGGCAAAGGATGAGATGGTTAGACAGTGTCATAGATGCAACGAACATGAAATTGAGCCAACTTCAGAGGATGGCGGAAGACTGGAAGGCCTGGCGTGATCTGGTCCATGGGGTCATGAAGAGTCGGACTCAACTGTGCGACTGAACAACAACAAAAAATCCACAACAAGATTCCAGGTAGGTGAGGGAAGGGGTATGACTCCGTGGTAGAACATCTGCTTGTTATACTGAAGGTCGCAGGCTCAATGCCCAGCATGTCCAGTTAAACAAATCAGGTGTTCTAAGATGTGAAAGGCTCTGAAGAGCCATTGCCAGTCAGAGTAGATGATACTAACCTTGATGAATCAGGGGTCTGATTCAGCATAAGGCACCTTCATCTGTGTTCAGGTGGATTCCTAGTATGCAGCCTTCTGCCTTGTATGGTAGTCCTGTATGTAAAGGGATTTTTTTTCCCGACAGAGAAGCAGTCAGCTATGCAAGTCTTCCACCTGCAGTCTGAACCGTTACTTTTTTTTTAATTTTAATTTTGTTCTCTTAAATACATTTTTTCCAGACTAGTGATATGCGATATTGTCCTTTGATCACAGTTTGGGACTATATACATGAAGAAGAGGAGCAGAATATTTTAAGATATTTCAAGGCAAGTAAAGGTGAGAACTAATGTTTTCAAGTGCCATGAGCAGGGTAAGGCTTGATTATAAATCAGTGCATGGTGGCTTTGCTTTCACGGGTGAGTGACAAAATGTTTGTAACTGTTTATTCATTCCAAAGTTAATGACCAAGGCAGCTTGTAAGTGATAGATCTCTGGAACGAGAGCACCCTCCTGTGTTCTAGGGAAAGCTACATTCCGCTGACAAGCACGCATGGGCTGGTCTTCGGCAGGGTCACAGTACCCTGGTTGATGGGCAGAAAGAAAATGAGGACACAGAGGGATGCCAATAACATAACTGACTGTGTTGTTTTCAGGGTCCTACCAATTCTGACACCCTCTCAATAATTCAGGTTTTGAAGAAAAAAACCCCCAAAATGGTCAAAATCATGTAGATTCTGCTTTTAATTCCTTGTTCGGTTTCATCGTATCATTTTAGTTGTGAGCTGCCTTGAGCAGGTCTCTGGAGAAGCAGCATGTACATCTAAATAAAGTAAACTAATTCCCAAGGTTCTTGGTAGAGGCCATTACAGCCAAATTGACATAAAACCAATAAATATTTGAGATAGAGATAAGCCTTGAATATATGACAGTCTATTCTCTGTGCTATGCTTCTGCTTTTTCTTCTAGAATTAGTATAGATCTTGTTCAAGCCCCAGTTACAACAGCCTCATCTAGCAGTGCTGTTTTGTTTTAAATCTCCTTTGCAAATTGCAAATACAGAGAGGCTAGGATACCTATTTTCTTGGTGCTTTGCATAGGTTTACCACTAGGTGGCAGCATTTGACCATGCTAGCTTTCCTTTGTAAGTAATGTTAACTACGGGAAACTCTTATTAACTCTACGGGTTAATTTCTTCAAACTGCACGCAGCGAACAGGCGTTCCCAGCACTTCCCCACTGCAAACCATTTAACCCCAGCAATCCTGAAGGCCTTTTGAACTCTGCAAACACTGTACAGCAGATAGGCAAGACGTTGTTGAGTCAACTTAAGTACAGTAATGTTTTTAATGGCAACTGTGTTATTTGCACCTTTTGGAATGTTTCAGCATGACCAAAAATAAGTTTCACACCAGAAGATTCCTTATAATTATGAAAAATAAAATAGCACTCAGAGCACAAATTTTATGTATGTCTTTACTTCATTTATACCCTGCCTTTCTCACCAATGGGGTCCTCAAACGGCTTACATCATTCTCCTCTCTATTTTATCCTCACAATAACCCTGTAAAATAAGTAATGCTGAGAGTGTGTGTGACTGCCCCAAGGTCACCCAGCGAGCTTCCACGGCAGACTGTAGATTGTGCCCAGGTCTCCCAGATCCCCCTTCACTCCTCCAGCCACTACACCTCACTGGGTACAGCTGCACCCAACATTGACGTGAAGAATAAATCACTGGAGGAGAATCTGCATGTATAAATCAGTTCAGTAAAAGGTACACATTCTAATTATTTTTAAAAAAACTTTTAAGGATATCTGAAAAAGACTAAAAGCAGGTAATACACTTATCTTAAACATAGATGGGCATTTACTAGAGCACGGCTCGATGTTTTACCCTCAGCAGTACTTTATGGTAGATATACCCGGACCCCCATGCATCAGAGAATTTGCTCCTGTTTGTTAGAACAGGTGGAGTCTGCCTCCCATATAATACTTCATTGCCCTTTGTATGATGAAGAGAGACAGCAGTTGCTGACACCCCTTCTCTCACGTTTTAACCCCCTGGCTCATTATCTTACATATGATGAGGATTGTTTGATGAAGTTTTTATTGGCCGATACTTATGATTCTGTCACACGCAATGTTGCTAAATATTGTTACTTGGTAATCAAAAAGCGCAGAATGTATTGTAACTCGAGCCAGTTATGATGGAATTGACCGGTTTGGTATTTTAGTAATTAAGGCCATAAGGATCCTATGTTGTAGATTCTGTGCTGTACTATTTTGGTCTATTTTCTATTTTGCTTGTCTTATGAGTGTTCTTAATAAACTTACTAATAAACTTACTTATCTAAAACCACGATCCACAAAAACTACTATTTATTTATGTATTTATTTATTTCATTTATACCCAGCCCTCTAAGGGCTGGTGCTTTCAGAGAAACTATTGAGTCCCAACTTTTCATCACGTAAGCTCCCCTGGAAATTCTTCTCTCTTTCAAAAGTTGTTCTTTTGGTTTTAAATCCAATGTTGGTTTAAATTAAAAGTTGGTTTTAATCCCACCTTCCATCCAGAGAGCTCAGGGCAACCTACCTGATTTCAATCCACCCCCATTTTATCCTCACTACAAGCTGTCAATGAGGTGACTGACCCAAAGTCACCTACTGAACTTCATGGTAAGGGGGGATTTGCATTTTGGTCAGACATTTTGTTTATTTATACATTTATTCTCTGCTTTTCTCTCCAATGGAGACCCAAAGTAGTTTACAACATTAGTTTCCCCTCCTCCATTTTATCCTCACTACAACCACCCTGTGAGGAAGGTTAGGCTGAGAGATGATAAACTACTTTGATAAACCGAGAGATGATAAACTGAAACTTAATCCTGACAAAACAGAGGTGCTACTGGTGGGCAGTGTCTGTTCCAGGTGTTCAGCCGTGTTGGTCTGAAGCAGTAGAACAAATTGAGAGTCCAGTGTCTGCTGTTACAGATGGGGTTAAAGGTAAAGGTAAATGTTCCCTTGCTCGAAAGCCAATCGAATCCGACTCTAGGGTTGCGGTGCTCATCTCTGTTTCAAAGCCGAAGAGCCAGCACTGTCCGAAGACGTTTCCGTGGTCATGTGGCCGGCATGACTAAACACCAAGGCGCACGGAACGCTGTTACCTTCCCACCGAAGTGGTGCCTATTTATCTACTTGCAATTTCTTGCTATCGAACTGCTAGGTTGGCAGGAGCTGGAACTAGAGACAGGAGCTCACTCCGTCATGCGGCACACTTGGGTCTCGAACTGCTGAACTACTGACCTTCCACAGCCTGCAACCACTTGAGCCACCGCAGCTCCTACAGATGGGGTTGCACACCCCTAAAAACCAGGATCATAGCCAGGGAGTGATGCTGGATCTGGGTCTCCTGTCGAATAAGCAAAGGGAGAGGTAGGCAGAGGTGCCCTTTCACCAGCTTTGGCTGGTGAGCCAGCTGCAGCCATTCCTGGTCAAAAAAAGATCTTGCTGCTTGGGTACATGCCCAAGTAAGATCTAGAGTAAACTACTGCAACATGCTCTATGTGAGACTGTCCTTGAAGTGTTTGGAAGCTACACCTGGTACGGAATGTTGGAGTCAGAATGCTGACGGTAATGTATCCAGTCCAGACAAGTCCAGACAATTCCAGAGACAAAACCACTGAGCTTCGCTCCAAGAGACAATGGACTATGCAGATCCTAGCCGCTCCAATCAGGGGGCTAGGTTCCTGGCCGAGAGCCAATAGGACTCTCGGCCCCGCAAGTGGGGGTGTGTGTTTTGGGTGGCGTTTTTCTCGGGGAATATAAGCCGGCCTGTGAGCCAGCCAAAGCTGTCTTGTTCCTGATCAAATAAAGTACGCTTTGCTGAAATCACTCTCCGTCTGCGTACTTTTCAACTTCAGTCTTGTTCCACCTACACTGGCTCACAATTTGCTTCCAGACCCAATTCAAGGTGCTGGTATGGACCTATACAGGTTGAGACTAACATACCTTAACAACTGCCTACTCCAATATGAACCTACCCAATCAATGCAGTCATCTTCAGGGGCTCCCTCTCAGCTACGGAGTCTTGTGAGCAAAAATCCTACTTTGTGACCTACTGGCATTAGAGTTGTGAGCGAGTGATTTGGCTACTGCATAACTTAGTTTGCTCTGGAGCCGTCCTTCCCGAGCTAAGACAAAAATGTGTGAGTCAGAGGCTAAAAAACTGTGAACTAGCTCACAGTAACTCAGCTTAGAGGGAACACTGGACCACCATCTGAGGCTAGATGGGTGGCAACCACAGAAAGGACCTTCTCAGCAGTGGCACCAAAATTATGGAATTTCCTCCCCACGGAGATTGTCTATCCTGTCAATCATTGTCTTCTGCCAGCAGCTGAAGACTTACTTGTTTTTGTTTGGTGCTCCCTCACTGACCTTTCTTCCTGTTTATTTGTTTTATGTGTTTTAATTGTATGGCCTCCCTGAGGTCCTTGTCACCCATTTATTAACAGCTGGCTATAATTCACCCATTATTAATGGGCCAGGGAATCTCTCACAACCAACCAATTCTATCCTTGGGCTGTGACCACCATTTTAATGTGTATTACTGTGTTTTAAATCTTTCATTATATTTATTGTATTGTTGAAATGTTGTTACCTGACCTGTTAGGTATGAAATTTGTTCTTACCAATAACGAACTGCTGGAGACGGACTTCTTTCAATGAAGCAGAATATTTTATTGAGTTCACAGCTTGCAAGGTGGAAAATAAAAAAAAACCCTGTCTTGGCCTCCACTGGCTGGTGACCAAAACGTACAGACTTCTAATCCCGTTCGCCTAGAGGCATCACATGCCATCACGCCTATAACTCTCCCTCTTGAAGGTCTGCTGAGATAGCATATCTTGTGGTCTAAAAGTTACCCCACCCCAGCCAACAGTCGAACTCTCCCTCCAGAGGGTCTGCTCTTTCTTATAGCAAGCCAGCCTGCTCATGCATTTAGGTTCAGATACTATATTTTTATATAGTATAATATATTATATTTTGCCAGCCTGCTCAAGCATGTAGGTTCAGATACTATATTTTTGTATAGTATAATATAGTATATTTTTATATAGTATAGGCATGGCACCTCTGGATTTATAAGATTCATGACCAGAAGTCCCTATTCTTAATTTTGGGTTGTTTGTGCAGGCCTACTGTCTGGTTTCATAATAAGCATTAATCAAT
>NW_015164216.1:349914-370090 GCF_001447785.1 Gekko japonicus
GGGTAGACCTTTGATTTCCCACAAGCTGTTGCCAGGGGCCCTGCATTCCACATTATTCATTTAGGCTCACTGACTGTAAGCTCTCAAATCTGGGAAACTATTTTCAATTATCTGGGGCACTAAACTAATAATTGTACATGCCAGATTATCAACTGTACTTCACAGCAAAGTAACAAAACATCTTGATTTGTAATTATGTCTTTATATCTGCTTTAGCAAATGTCAGGGGAGATTTGTGTAAAAATGTGATTTTGTGTTGATTTGTCTGCTTACAAATACTTTCATACAGCACCTTGTCTACTTTTGTAATAACTGAGAAGTGAAATGCTATTAGGAATTCTGGTGGGACAATAAAACTACACAAGTGTTCGGATGACTGCCTTTAAAAATGTTGTTGGTAGCTGACAACACATTATTTTATTTGTGCCTATAAACACTGTTTTAAAAAGCATACACAATAAAAATATGGCTTCCTAAGCAATATGAAAAAAATACTTGGACTCTCGAAATCTATTTAGTTAACGTTCAAAGCTTTTATACCCCATTCTCGGCTATAAAACAATGGCACCTGAAATGAAACATTAGACAATATCGCGGAATAAAAAAAACTGTTCAAAAGTACTCATGGAGGCAACTCATTATAAACTTGTTCCCCACCCCCCTTGCTCCTTGCTGTCAAGTCACAGCTGACCTGTGGTCATCCCAAAGGATTCTCAAGGCAAGAGACGGTTTTAGAGGTGGTCGGCCATTGCCTGCCTCTGCGTTGCAACCCTGGTATTCCTTGGGGGTCTCCCATCCAAGTACGGACCAGGGCTGACCCAGCTTAGCTTCTGAGATTGGGCTCGTCTGGGCTATCCAGGTCAGAGCTTGTTTCCCCTACCTGCTCTTAAATAGTCTTGTACTAGTCAATTTCAGGGTTGGCGCTAGAGAATATTGTCATGTTTGCAAATCTCCTTGCACAGGCTACAATGATTTCCTTGTTGTCTGTGTGTACTAAGTGAAAGTAATTGTATATCCATTAATTAATTGTATACCCATTAATTAAGCAAACTCCGGAGCGTGACGGAAGACAGGAGGGCCTGGCATGATGTGGTCCATGGGGTCGCGAAGAGTCACTCGACTGTGCGACTGAACAACAACAAGTGTAGTGACCTAGCTCATAGATGAGGCCAAAGTATTCAGAAAATGAAAACCAAGGTGGATTGCGAAGAGCTCCAGAAATATCTCCCAAATTGGATGAGTAGGCAACAGTATGGTAATGAAGTTCAATGCAGGCAAGTGGAAGGTGAGCACACTGGAGTAAAAAAGACAAACTTACACTGATGGGGACTAAACTGACCAGGACTGAGATGGAAATAATTGCCCTGGGTAGCTGAATGAAAATGCCAATTCAGTGCACAAAAGCAGTGAGAAGGGCAAACTTCACACTGGGATTAGGAAAGGGACTGAAAATACGACTGGCAGCAATGTAATGCCCTGGTACCGATCTATGTTACGGCCTCATTTGAAACACTATGCTGTATCTCAAAAGTGGTACTGCAGAGCTGGAAGTATAAGAGGATTAGAGAAAGTATATGTCTTCCTTTCCCACAATATTAGAACCTAGGGGCAATATTCAGGACAAAAAGCTTTACTCAATTTGTATTTAAACTGTGGAATTTGCTGATAGAAAATGTAATGACGGCCACAAGTTTATATTTTTTAAAGGGGCTCAAATAGATTCAAGGAGGATAGGGTCCATCAGTGACTACCAACCAAAATAGCTAAAGGAACCTCCATACCCAGAGGCAGCAATTCTCTGAAAACTAGGATGCATTATTAGTGAAAGGCTGACTTCAGAGTCCGCTTAGTAGGACCTCCAGGGCAACTGAGTGGCCACCTTTGTGTAACAGCATGTGACTCTACATGGACCACTGACCTGATCCAGTTGTGTGCCTCTTATGTTCCTAAAATGACCAAACCTTCAAGTTCTGGACAAGATCTGCTGTTGTCATCACAATTACTGCAAGCCCATTGACCATCCAAATTCAAACAGCAAGGGCATGCAGTGGTGAGTTCTTAGCAAGACCCCACACAATTATGCAAATACTTTCCTAGGCCCATTCTGCATCTAGCATTCGCTCGGCTCTCACCAAACCCACGTTGGAACAGAAATTCCCCTCTACCTTGCATGCCACTTTCATTTTCTTTGATTGTCGGATTTTATGGTAGCACCCACACTGCATGCTGGTTTCACTTCCTTTGATCTCTCGGTTTTATGGTACTGTCTGGCATAGATTTATGGCCGTTCAGGGGTGACTCTGCGGTCACTACTGTGTTGGACTGAGGTATCTGAGTGTGGTTTTTGAGTGACATCTTTTTCTGTTCCAGTGTGGGTTTGGTAAAACAATGGAGCGAATGCTAAATGCAGAAAGGGCCCTAGAAGTCCCAACTTGAATCACTTCTCTGAATTCTTCGCACTCAACAGCCAGGGCTGAGCAAGGTTTTGGTTTTATTGTGTATGTTTTACTCGAAGTCCCAACTTGAATCACTTCTCTGAAGTCTTCGCACTCAACAGCCAGGGCTGAGCAGGTAACACCAAGGTTTTGGTTTTATTGTGTATGTTTTAAAAAAAATTTTTACTGTTGTTGCTTGCTTCAAACTCTTGGGAAAAGGCAGACTAGAAATTGACCTAAATAAAGAAATCAGTGCAAATTGAAGTAGTCAGAAAAACCACTTGAAATTTTCTATTTCAGACAAGGTTGCTTAAATCTTCAGTCACCCCACATTCTTGAGGGTTCTCTTGTGGGTGAGGCTAAGCTCAGACCACAGTTACCAAGCTGTCCATCTATGGTTCTGCATTACTGCTCATCCTTCCCCAGTTCCTTTCACAGAAGTCTAGTATGCAGAACCAAGACAAAGCAGCACACAAGGAAACAGGCAACTGCAGCCACATCCATCAAACCTGCAATTTTCTATCCTGGAAGAGAAATTTGACAACCCTACTTTGTACACCAGACACAAAAGACTGATATCTACGATTTGGAAATGTGTACTCATGAAGAAGCTAGAAGGCAAAAGTAAGGTAGCAACACTCATTTAAAGGTGCCAATAGAAGATATGTATACAGCTGTAACCTTAGAGTTATGTATGGAGAGATTTAATAATATGCATGCAAAAGAGTATCACTCAATTATAAACAAAAGCAGTTTATTTGCAGAACAATTTTCATAAATAAAAATATTGTTTAACAATATACAGGAAAATATGACAAAATGAACTTAAAACACATATTTATTTACACCTGAACAAATTATACACTTTTTTAAAAGTGTGGAAGTTTTTTTTAATACCCAGAAGCTTGGCACACACACAGAGAAATAACCTGTGTGTGAGAAGGCACTTTTGTTTGTTCCACAGCCTGAGGAGTGTGTGTGTATGTGTGCACACGCCAATCTTGGCCCCAGCTGTAGCCACTGTGTTGCACAGTACAGCATTCTGAATGGGGGCTGCAGCAGAAATTGGGAGTATGAATATCCCAGGGCTTATGCACACTTCTTGGGAGCTAAGCCATGTATCTTCAAAAAACAGTCACTTTATTCTCAACTCCTGGTCCAATTCAGATCAGTATACTTGTTCTTTATAATTACAGTGCTCTAACAATTTACACTAGCAATTTTTTTAAATCCTGTATATATGTTATAGTTGTGCTGTTAAGGAATAGCCCTGAACTTTTAAGCAAATAAGCAAAGTATCACTAAGGCAATTAAGAAATCCAGTCACACTGAAAACATGAATGAAACAAAATACCCTTGGCACCAATGATTCATGAACATGCAAGAGGTAGTGAAGCAAGTACTTCCTTGGCCAGAAAGTATTTCTATTAAAAAGGTGCATAAAAACAAAATTCTTGGATGTTCATAATGGAATAAGCTTGGTACTAGAAATCAAAACATTAAGAACCAGTAATCATATAAAAGATATGCTATGTTTCTGCCAGTCAGTCAAGGTAAACTTGAGCAGGTTTCAGTAACAAGTCCTTTGATTCCAAGTGGAAAGCTTGTAGCATATTCTCAAGTCTTTCACTTGAAATAAATGTGGTTTAAAAGAGCTCAGCTTCCACGGGATTCTATCTTAAAGCTTGAGTAATAAAAATCATGGGGCTGATTCATTACATGTGAGCTTACTGTTGGGTGCACCTTTTGGTGATAACACTTAGGCTGCATTCAAACATGAGAAACCATTGTTCGATCAAATCCTGATTTGTGGTGCCTGAATGCAAAATGCCTAAGAAACTGGGGTATGTTAGTTGGTACCAACCAAGACTGCAAACTAAGACTTATAGCCAGGTTGTTAGACTCAGTTTATATTTTTTGTTTGTGGTAACACCTGGATTCAAACAATTCAATCTACCCTACAGGAAGACAATTGTAAATTTGGTTATCACCAATAACCTGGACTTCCAACCTTCTTGTTCTGCATAAACCGTGAAAATCAAAAGAATGTGGGCAACCCCCAAAGAAATGTTATAGTACTTGTTTCTCATATTTGCTAGCATACACAAGACACCTGTGATGGACTGCACCTCAAAAGCAGGTTTCATAGTGCAGCTAAATCAGAGAACCGAGATAAAGAGTTAACTTTTCCCTGGAAGTGACAGGCTGCTCTTCTTCTCTGATTGGCCAGCACAGGAGGAAGCTATATGATCAGCTGAGTGCTGAGGGGAGTTGTCAGTCTGGAGATTACAGTTTAAAGTTGGAACCGTTCTGAAGGCAGTCAGTTGGTTTCTGACAGAGTTCTGGAGTCAGTGAGTCTGACAAGGTAAATCAGACGGGTTCACCTGTAAAGTGAAAGTAAGAGACTCCTTGCCTTAACCGTAGTATTCCTAACCTGTGGGAGAATTCACTATAAGAATTCAAAGTCTAAGTGGCAACATAAGCTGAGGTCCACTTTATTTAGACACCAGACCTGGGAGAAAGATTTGGCAAGAGTGATTGCGGTTGGGTGCTGAGGCTCCCTTTCAAGCCAAAAAGGAACAGGGTTCATTCCTCTGAGGAGGAGGAGGAGATTAATCCCTGCCCAGCGTCTCTGAGGGTTTAGCTCTGAGGAGCAACCTAGTCTGCTATAACGGGAAATGGTTTGAGACAGCTCAGGAAATAAAATAAACTGTAATTTAACCAAGGAGTGAGTTAGATTCACAAAGTCAGTGACCAACTCCAGGAAAACCTGAACTGCCATAGGAAACTCTCTGATGAAACATTGTTGCTATAATTAAAATACTAAGTAAAACACTACATACAACTAAGAATACCTGAAAATAAGCTTTAATAACATAATTTTGCCTACTCAAAGAAGTGAATTCTGTGTTATCAACGAGAGGCATTTTATCAGCCTCCTGTTTGTTTTTCTGTTTGAGCTATTTCTCTGATTAGTCTCAGTGGTTTGTTTGTTTTCTTTTAAGGTAGCTTCTTCTGTGAAGATATTTTCCTTTTAGTGTTTTAATCCTTACTCTGATAAACTGCTCAGCGTGCTCTGGTAGGGAGATAGGAGTAGCTGAGCCATAGCTAGAAGTACAGTTTTATTTATTGCTATTTTGCCCTCTAACCTTTGGCTATATCTTTGTCTTTTATTTTTTCCTCACCTTTTTTATAGAGCTAGATGTTTGGATTGACTTTACAATTTGGTCTATAAGCTTCTAGGTTTTTCTTCTTCTTCTTATAGACAGAAGCTTGTTACAAACAAAGCATGAGTGGAGATGAAAAGAAGCTATCCTTCTGAGGAATTTCCAGCGCCTCAAAGAAAACAAAGTAGCGTGGATTACTTCCTAGGTATTAGCTCCCCCTCAATTTGCTCCAGTCAAGGTTTACCCATGCTATTCAGTGAGACAGCTTCACCACCAGCTGATATAAGCACCATTAATGAGACTAAAATATCATTCTTTTCATCACCTAAGCTACTAGAAAGAGAGCATTCTAAAAAACATTATGTAAAGATTTGCTTTAAGGACTTTGAATTTCTGGCTTCTCAAACATTCTTAATACCTCAGACTATATTGATCAACAACATTTACCTCAGCAATCCCAATCCCTGACTCACCTATTCAATCCCTGCCTGTTGAATAAACTTGTTCTTTTGTTTTAATGTTAAATTGTCTCCAGTGCCATTTCAAAAGCAAAATAAAAAGAGAACTCCTGCTTTTCCACAACAAGCTGGGCTAAAAGCCAAATTATATTCTGTGGGATAGAAATTCTTTCAAAAACCTCATTTACATTTTATGAAGGGCTGCTCAGTCACAGCAGGGAATCAAAGGATTTCAGCAGGAAAGTTCATGCCAGTGTGAGGAGAGTGATAGAGGTCTGTCATAATACCACTTCAGGCAATTATAAAATACAAATCATTTAACAGTATGTGACCTTAAGACTTGATGCATGATTTTAAATCCCTCAACAGCACTGAAATAGTAAGTTAACAAACTGTATCACTCCAGAAATACAAGCCCCAATTTAGTCTCTGATTTTAGAAAACATATGCCTCCACTTTCATGCTTCTGCCACATAAGACAAAATATAATTCTACGAATTTAACAACAAATAGGATGAATTAGTATCTGAAATTTCATTTGACATGACAGGGAAATTCCTTAGTATTAATTCAGTGCGCATCTTCAGCATTCTAACAGTGCTAATCAAAGCATGTTCTCATAATATGGTTGCTACACAAAGTCAGTCTGAAACTGTCACTGTGGCAACTGCTTCATGCACAGAGGCATTTTGTCTATTATGGCTGCCTGCCAATTCATGTCCAACCATGTGGTGTGTTTCCATGCTGTTGCCAGCTGCTTCTTGGAATATTTGGCAATTGCGTGGAAAAACTAATTCTGAAGAACGTGACCTACTGCACTAAGGCATTCAAGTGGTCTCCATATGGCTGATATATTGAGAGATACAGAGTCCATGCAGACTAAAGGAGACACCATACCACTGTGAGAGCTGCCACTATACCATTCAGAATGGCCATACTATAGCCCACATGAAAGGAATGCCCAGTCATTCGCCTGGAAAGAAAAACAGGAAGTTAATTAGGAAGTAATAAGATCATTGAGAGTAAAACAATATCGCATTTTAAAAATGAACACAATCTAGTTGATTGCAAATGGGATTTCACACCAATTACAAGATAAATTATCATTAATCATAATTTGTATACACATAAGGTCAACATTCGAGTACTTCCAAAAAAATTAAACTCTCTCATAGGTCCACCTCTGCTCAGATTATAAACAGACCTAGCAATTCCATAGTTTTGAGGGGAAGGTTATTTTCATTTTCATCTGCACTAAGCTGGCTTTCCCCCTCCCTCCTCTTTCTGCAGGCAATTAACCTGGGCAAGGACAGAGGTACTAGCCAAAGTGTTATTGGCCCTCAGCCAGGGGCTTATTTAAATAAATAAGGTCCACAGAGACAGCATACATTTTCTGTTATTAATGTTTGATAACTTCTTTTACAGCCCAGCCATTTCACATTTTCTAATATACTTCCAACTGTATTCCAAAATTGTGCTACAACATGTCTTGTAAAAGGTCAATTGTAAATGGATTTAAATTCTTTTGGATGGGACAATTCATAAATAAAGTAGGAGTAGTCACCTTATTTAGAATATGAAAACTCACAATGCCAGCATGCACTCTGCTGGTCAGTTTACAAGATTCTTTTAATTCACTGCCCTAGACAGAATAGTGCTTGTCATTACAGTGTATGAATGTGTGGCAGCATAATTCAAAATATGTTTAATAAAAAATTTTGACTAAAATATGGGATTCATGCCAATTTAAATAACCACTCTGGAACCAACCCAACAAGCTAAGCCACAATCAATGGACATGATATACTTGTCAGAATACAAGGTTATGCCAATTAATACTGTAGCTAATTAACTGATCCTTAAGCATACCTTAGCTGGACTCCATGAAGCTTCCAGTCTAATCCTAAGCATGCTGATGCATGTCCCTTTGTTTTCACAGGAGTTTGCTCCCACATAAACATAGACAGCTCCAGTAGTTTCAATGGATGGTTTGCCAATCACAATTCAGTTTTACTAAAACAGTACTTACTTGAATCGTGCAGGTGAGAGTGGCGTAGGAGGAAACATTCCCGGTTCAAAGGAGTCAAAATAGGTCACTGTCCAAGAAAAACTGCAACATGACAGACCTGACACTAAAGCAAGAATAAGGAGACTCCAAAATCCTTAAAGAAAAAAAACAGTATTGTAAATGAAAGCTCAAAACACAACTTCAGGCAAAATGCCTTGACTCTGCTTGAATAAACAAGCACACAAGTAGCTTAACAGCATCTCAAACCCTTATTGTATGCATGTTAACTGAGAAACCCCACTGAGATAAATGAGATTTATTCCTAGGCAAGGGTGCATAGGACTGGAGCCTTTGTAGTTAGCACTACACTAGCATTTTTGCCCATTTCGTCTATAAAAGCTGGTTAATGGAGTAATCATAGTTCAGGCAACTGCTATAAAACACTCATGCAGACTGAAACACTACTACAATACTACTGTTAAAGGACATTTCTGTAATTTCATATTTGCAACTAAGTTCGCTTAAGATTGTCTATTGTAGGATACGGTGGACAGTCTATGCTAGTTAACATGAAATATTAGTAAGTCCCAAATGTATTTATTTATTGAAAACATTTATAGGCAGCCTTTCCACCCAAATAGTGTCCCCAAGGCAGTGAACACTAGGCATTAAAACATTTAAAATATTGGAACAGCACATATTTATTTATAAATATTAAAGCAAAATTTAAAATTTATATATAAATATTTAGTACTATTTAATAATTGATGTATAAATAACAACAAGACTACTTTTTTATCACACAGAATCACTTAAGGATGACATTGGCTGATCAGTCAAAACATGAATGGATAATCTATAAAAACCCTAAACAAGTCATCAATTCCCAATGAAACCACCACAACAGTCTTACCTAAAATGTTTGTTTCTATACTTTCATCAGTCTTCCCTTTCTCAAAGTGCAAGTCTGCAGATAAAAACAACCAGCAATTAATCTTTATAATTAGAAACATTTAAAGAAAAAAATGGTTGCCCTACAGTAGCAGCTTTTCTACAGGAAGTTTACCAACTTTGACTTACTAGACAATACTTTAACTTTAGTTAATTAAATCAGCTAAGATTCAATCTTGTGCTACTTTGTGCAGCTAATGGGGACCCAAGCGGCTCACAACATTCTCCCCCCCTCCATTTTATCCTCACAAAATCCTGTGAGGCAGAAAGTATATGACTGGCCCAGGGTCACCCAGCAAGCTTCCATGGCAAAGTGGGGATTCAAAGCAGAGCCTCCCAGATCCTTGTCAAACACTCTGGCCCCTACACCACTCTGGCTGTTGATGTTATCATCATTCCTCCACCTCACACTGACAAGCTTATAATCTAAAACAGCAGAGGAAATAAAGGGAAAGACAAATATAGGCAAGCGAAATCTCATGCAAAGGAGGATAGTTAAATTAAGGAGTTGGCGCACTTTTCTTTTAACAAAGGCTAAAGAATCTGGTACTTTTCTGTTTAGAAAAATACACAGACCAAGAATAACCAGCATTAAGACACATCAGGTAAAGGCCAGGACAATTTGTTGGCTGTAAAAAACAAGTCCCTGGCCAGTTCTGCTCCACCGGAAGAACTCTTGTATGACAGTGGCGGCATAAAATTCATTTTAGGTGCATCCAACGTACGGTAGTGCCTCCCTCCCGCGCTCACCTTTCAGCACTAGGCAGGCGATGGCCAGGAGAAAAGCGAGCAAACACACGGCCAGGAGGCAACAGAACACAGAACAGGCCCGGCTGGGCCAACGTCGCGCCGACCCGTCCCGTTCGTGGTGCAACCGGGCAATGCCAGCCCGGGACGCAAAAACGCCGTCCAGTCTCCCAGCGGTACCCAGCAGACCCCCGTTTCCTTCGCCGACATCCTCCAGCTCCGCCTGGAGACTCCGCGTCACCGCCGCGTCGTCCGGAGGCCAAGGACTCCGAGCAGCACCCGCTTGGCCACTCCACCTGTAACGGTCCAGCCTCGCTTCAGCCGTGTAAGACGCCGCCATGACAGCTCCGACCGAGTCAGAAAGAGCGCGCGCCCACCACAGATGAAGGCAACAGATTTCTATTTGAAAGCGCCCTTCACCCGGAAGGATAAATGGAGGAGGAGGAACAAAGGCGCGAACCGGAAAGGAAAAGGAGAGAGCGCCGACGTGATGAAACAGAGGCCACGCCTCTTCCTCTTCGACGTCACTCGCCAGCGGTTACACCTTCCTCCCATGCGACTATATTCTCTTAAGAAACAGCAAAGGATGTGAGGCTTTTCTCCCTCGACCTCTCCCCCCCCCCAACCGTCGCGTTTCAGGGCTGGTTTCCCCTTCCACTCCAGGCGTTGTGCTACTTCTTGGGCTTCCGTAGCGTCGTTCCCACGGTCCCCGCTCGTGGGTACGCTTTTCCCAGTGTCCTTTGCGCGCGTTTCCCTTCTCTCCTCCCCCCCCGTTTCCTCTGTACTTTTCATTCCGCCTCAAGCCTCCTCTCCTCCCACCTTCTCCTCCGTGAAGTCCGTCCGGCCCACGCGCGCCTGTGGCCTGCCTCGGAGGAGTCCCTCGGCGCGAGTCTCTGGGCCTCTTGCCGTCCCTCACGCGCACCTTCCGGTCTCCCGTCCCGGAACCGGTCCAGGCCTCCTCCGCGCCACCCCGCTCCCCCCGTGGGGGCCCCCGGCGCGGAGCAGTCGCCCAAGAGTTCCCGCCTGGGAGGACGCCCGGATTGGCCGGCCGGAAAGCCCGTCAGCCTCCTGGCTCCTCTGCTCCCGCCTAGGGGGGAGCCCGAGCCCCTCTTGCCCTTCGGACCCTCCTCCCGCCAGCCGCTCAGGGGGAGGCTGCTGGGCAGATGCGGTGGTGGTGGTGGTGGAGGGGGCGGCGGAGGAGGAGGAGGGGGCCTCCTCAACCCTGCGATGCGGCCGGGGGGCGGTGGAGGCGGCGGCGGCGGAGGAGGAGGCGGCGGCGGAGGAGGAATGGGCCGGGAGTGCCTGATGGTGAGTTTAGCGATGGGCTCTTGAAGCCAGGGTTGGTGTGGAAGACAAGGATGCGCGTGCAACCCTTCACCACAGTTTTTAGTGATCCTCAGTATTTAGGAAGAGGAATTAGAGAACGACTGTGGTTTTTGTCCTGTATAGGTAACAGGAGTTGAGGTCAGCATGATAACTGTACCAATGGCCCAGAATGGTGTTCTGGCAGCCTGGTGACTGTCAGTGGGTTGTGGTTTTTTTGGTCAGACTAAGTAATTTACAGTGGTGTTATTCCCATTTATATCTCTATAATATCTGATTCTAGGTATTAAATGCTCCCGTTTAGTATATGTTTGAGTATATTGTGTTCTGAAACCATTGGACATTAACTCTGGTCTTAAGTTTTGTTCACTACTTTTGTTTATCAATTGTTAGGAGTAGAAAGTGAGAGGGCAGATAAGGTTGTTGTGCTATAATAGTATGTAAATTGGTCCTTGTGCCTTGAAGTTGTATGAAAATAAACCTTGTAGTTGTATCTCTGTACTCACAGAGAAGTGGCATGCCTTTAACACCAGTTCATACAAACATAAGAGGAATCAGGGAATAAGATAACCTGCTATAACCAAAATGAAATTTCTATAAAGATTTCAAGTTATGAACAAATCCCTTTGAGTAAGTAAATTTCTCACTCTTTTCTGCCTGTCAGCATGTTAACTTTGTACCAGGAGGCCCAGTCAAAGTAGTACCTGTGTTTGTTGACAGACAGCAATAATACAGTAGCTTTTTTGCAAAATCATTGTGGTTGTTCATATGCAGTCTATGGTGTACTCTATTATTCTAAATGATTACTGTAAACAAAATTGCTTGTGAACTTTCTCTGGTGTTTCAATGACTTAATGACAGAGGTTATTTTTTAAATGACAGTATGCATGGCAAATAGGCGCACTTTATTTTTCTTGGCACACTACATTTCTTTTGCCACTTGTATCTCAAAACTTGTTACAAGGAACCTATACTCCTTAATCTGAGTAACTATGCAATATATTCACAGATTGCACAAAGCAAGGAATGCGCTTGAGCATTCAAAGAGACAGTGTTCTTAGCCATTTCTTTTGAGATTGAGATCTGATATTCATAAATTCTGTGCTTGAGCCCATTGAGCCATAGCACAAAATAAGCCATGCTTGCCTGCTTACTTAATTAGTGTTAGAGCTGTTATTTCACATACTATGCAGAAGAAAAAAACCAGATTTTTCTGCAAGTATATGTGTACGACACTGATTCTAACTATGATGAGAGTACCTGCACGAAAACATGTGTTTACATATTTGACTGTGTCACATTTTATGCTTTAATAAATACTTAAACATTTTCAGAACTTAATGTATGGGTAGGCTTATGTTTTTCAGTCTTTAGTAACATTGTACTTTTAAAATATGAGTGACTAAATTTGCTTAGAAATTTGGAAGCTGCAGTTCAGATCTACAGCCCTTGGGCCATATGTGATGTGCTAAGCACCCAGCCTTTCTTGTTCAGCATATTGATTTCTTGTGTACTTACACTATTTCCTTTGACTGCAAGTACAGAGAGGATTGTGCCTCAAGGTGCTGATTACAAACTGTGTCCTGAAATTATTATCACTTCATTTCTCACTCAGCAAGCAGGTTACTATTTTTGTTAAGGCTGAATGCTAGTTTTTAAGACTTCTAACACATCACAATATAATGACGCAATTTAGTATCAGAAGCAAATGGAAAAAATATTTTATTAGTAGTGATCCAGTGATACACCTGAGAAGGGGAGATGTATATGCATGCGTGTGTGTGTGTGTGTGTGTGTGTATATATGTATATATATATATATTCATTCCTTGATGTCATACTGAGATTCAAACATTTTTTTAACTCGTGGAGGCTAACTTTTCCAAATATTGAAAACCAGTTCTTTGTTGTGATTTGAGAAATTCCATGAACTTGAGTAAATTTGTTTGGTTTTGTCATTTTTTTATACATGCAGGCAAACTGAAACTTGTCTTATAACAAGACCTAATATACCAGAGTGGTCAAACAGAAAAGTTATCACGGTGCCACTATTCTGTGTGTTTCTGGGCCTTTGGAGTCTTGAACTGTCATTAACATTTTGTTTTTCAGATGGGACATCCTGGCATGCCTCACTATCCACCCATGGGGATGCATCCTATGGGCCAGAGGCCGCCTAACATGCCTCCAGTATCACATCAAATGATGCCTCAGATGATGCCTCCAATGGGAGGACCACAAATGGCGCAGGTAAGTTAGCTTCTGTGATTTCTGTTATATAAATAACACTTTTAAACAGATTTTTCTTGAAACAGTAATTTAAAATTACTTTAGTCTTTTCTGTAATTCATTAAGAGCTTTACATTGCTACAGGTTTTTAACTTCTTTGTAGTTTTTGTGAAAATTCTTATTTTTTACTTTATTGAAACAGAAGCTTTCTTGCCAGTAGACGAAATTTTGTGTGTAGAAATCAGAGGGTATGTGGATTTATAGAGGAATTAGTTAAAAGTGAACAAAAGAAGAGAACCTCTGAAACCACTTATTCCCTTCGATGAGTTCCTGTATATTGGTAGTTAGAGAGAACAGCCTTTGTGTGGAAAAGGAATTTTAACACAATGTTTTCTGGCATTGGTTATGACTTTACATAAATAACCTATTCCTCTTGTGGCCCAATAATTCTGAATGGTATGGTCAATTAACAGCCAGGCTCTTTCAGCCTGTGCTTTTGTTCTCTCCCTTTCCCTTATGGTGACTGTATCCTTTGTTTGCATTTTCGGTGATTATTTGGAGGAATCAAAGTGAAATTGTCAGCTTTATTTGGCATCAGTTACTCCGCTAATAGACCTCACTAGCCCTGGAAAGTACCTACAACAGCTTAAGAATTTTGCTGCTGAAGGGACTTAGCCAGCCTGGATTCAAGAATGCTGACATTGTGTCTGGCTGCTATTGCCAGGTGCGCTTTTGGTCGTGGTGCATAATGCCAGTATCTTCACCTCTTTTCTGAAGCCCCACTTGAGGGCTGAACATCTCTGTGTCCTAGTATTTAGTTAGCAGTCTGATAGGTGTCTGGCATCCTTCCAGATTGCAAATAGTATGACAGTACATTATATTAGTCTAGTGCAGCTTAAGCAAGGATAGGGAGGCACATGCAAAGTTGTTGGACAGTAAGTCCATCTATAATGACCAATTTTTAAAGGTAACTGTTATTAATAAATTCTTTATATTCTTCCCCTTTGCTGCCTGTTAGGGTTCATTCATATATCTGTCATTCATGACCCCATCACCCTGCATCTTATCTATTTTCACATGTTAAGGAAGTGATTATATATGTATATGAAAAATAGATAATTTTTCTAATGGATGTGGAGGTGAAGGCTGAGAGACTTAAATAGGGAAAGGTTTTTTTAAAAATAGTTGTGTGGCTGATGTAGTTTTTTGGTAATCAGAATAATAGGGCTTTTTTGTCTTGTGCTATGGATATTAGTCTGTTAGCCTAACAGTTAACATTGATTGTTATTGGAATAAGCAGTGAATGTTTGTCTTACTTCTCTTCTTACTCCTTTTGGGAGCAAATAGCAGTGTGTTCCACTGGAGATTTACCCTTTGGGTTCTACTATACTACCCTGGAAAGTCACTGTGTTCCACTGGAGATTTACGCATTGGGTTATACCATACTACATTGGAAAGTCACCCTTATTTAAATAATGATTGCTGTATTTTACTGGAAGTCCCATTCTCACCTTTGAATTATAGACATCCTGAGCATTGTGTATATATCCCAGAAATTGACAGGTATTTTGAAGTTATTAGTGTGGCACTGTTAAACATGTGGCCATGGGAAATACAGACCTTTATTTTGGCCCACCAGCTAATTGATAAATCCCTTGGTTTTGTGGCTTGCCTTGAGATGGCACAGACTGGATTTATCCAGTGCCACCTGTGCAGCATTTTGAAACAAGCATGGTGCATGTGTTCTAGAGGCTATGAGTTTGGCAGTCCTCTAAAAAAAATCCTTGATGTTTCTGAAAGTACCTAGGTAGAGGTTTTAGGGAGCATCTCATGCGTGGAACAGAATTATATGGAAGCAGCAGTGGGGCAAGACTCCTTTCTTCTCCTGCTTCTACAGGATGGTGGGGAATGGGAGGGCCACTCCCATTCTTTCTTCTCTTCCTCACGCTTCCAAGAAAACCTTGTGGATTGAGGGTGGAGCAGTAGCCCTACCAAATACCTCTCCCTCCACACAAGATGGAAGGTAAGAGGGAGCAGTAACCTGATGCTCCCTGAAGATATATGGGAAATGGGGTCATGGCCAACCCAGCAGGGATTGTCACCATATAGCGGGAGGGTTATTTCCCAAGAGTCATTTGTGGGGCTCACCAGTCAAATTAATTGGCTGATTATGGCCAATTGAATACATTACTAGTTATCTGTATAGTCTGTTCTCTAGCTGCTGTCCACCTAGGTCATAATAATGAAAATACCCGAAATAAAACCCTTTGCATTCTAACTTTCCTTCAGAAATACATTTCCAGTTAAGGTAGCATGCACATTCAAGCCCAATTAGTTCTTCATGCTAACTGTCTTGGGTCTCTGTCTTGGATGGCCTGTATTAGACCCACATGTAATTATTGTCTTGCAATATCACTGAAGTGAAGAATTTCCCCACTCAACATTATTTATGATGCTTTAAGGAAATAAGGGCAGTGTTGTGATTTTAAGTGGCTAAGTTAGTTTGCATCCCTGTTGCATGCTTTTCTCAGCTTTTTTTAACAGTTCATGTTTTTGAACCCTGCAGTCATAATTCTTAAACTTTATAGTACTCTTCATCTTGGAACATCTTTGCAAGCATAACTCTTACTCCAGCACTGTGAGACAAGTTCTTCAGGTATTATCCTCTGTTCATAGATGAGGTAAATGAGCCCTCAAGAGTTTATGTAGGTCACAGAGGGATTTTGGTTTGGGAACTTGATTTAGAAGATTCGGAGTTTAATTTACTTGGGCCCCATTCCTGCAGCACCTTCTGAGTAGTTTTAATGTTTTGGGTACTTTTAGTAGTAAAACATGGGGGGGCCCTGTTTTCTTGAGGTAACTTTTCTCCTATCCGTTCCTCCCTGATCCTCCAGTTCTTCACTTTTGCCTTGGGTTCCCATTTGACCAGTCACCACTAGAAGCTGAAAAATCTTACCATTCTTTGTTGCCCCTGTAACTTAGGTCATATTATCTGCAGCAGTTCTTCTGGTCACTTAAAGCCTTAGTTCTTTATAACTGGAAAATCAAATTGAGCTCCTACCTGCCTCCATAAGATTTACTCAGATTTTAACTCATTTTTCTATATTCACATTTGTTATGCCCCTAAAATCCTGTCTCAGCAGGTTTAAATACTATCCTTCTATCAACATAAAGAAATCTATATGTACAGCAACATACAGTAAGCTGTAAACACATACTATAATCATGTTTTACTTGTAGATGCCTGGAATGATGCAATCGGTGATGCCTGGGATGATGGCACCCCATATGTCTCATGCTCCTATGCAGCCTACAGGACCAGTAAGTGTTAAACTTCTCTGGTAATTAAAAAAAAAAATCACCAGACAGTACTGACTTTGTGCTTTAGTATTTATCAGGTGTACAGCATCAGGTACCTCTTTCTGTTTGAGCAATTAGACTTTTAATTGTTTAAAGTGAATAAAGGAAAGAAATTGATTCTGCATGTTCCTTATGCAGAGATTTTAGTTAGAGTTATACCTTTACAGGTTATACAGGAAGAGGTTAATGAAAAATGACCAGTAAATTTCTGATATCTTGTCTCCACTCTTCCCCCCCCCCAGTTTATGTATGTACAAGGATCAAAAAGGCATGCATAATGTGCTAAATCAAAGCACCTTACTTTAATCTTATGGTGTTATCCACTGTCAGAAGTGAGTTGTAGTTTTATTTGCAGGCTAAAGGGCCCAGGTTCAGTGATTGTCATTCCAAATCTTAGGTTTTTGTACGTGATATCCTGGAAAACCACTGCCAGTCAAACTAGACAACACTGAGATAGATGGACAAAAGGTTTGACTTGGTATATGCAACTTTATATGTTAACGTATATGTTGTCTTATCCTTTTGATAAATTTGAGACCAAACCCCTGCTTAATACATGAGCAAGGCAAATGTGAAAAACTCATCATTTTTAGTTTATTTTGGATCTTAAACAGATTCATTTATCACATGTTAAATATAGTGCTGTAGTAAAATTAGATTTTGTTGTGTTTTATTTAGTTGTAATGTGTATAAGCTAACTGTTTGGTGCTGAGCTATCAGCATTGCCCACAAAATAAATTAAGAGGCAGAATTCAATGAATTTTGTTTCCCTATCTAATACCCATGTTTTCCTGTTCTGTTCGCAAAGCAATATAAACACTTCAAATATAGATATGTATTTCTAGTTGACATCTTTTGAAAAACCACCAACTCTTCAGTTCACTGTTGTCTCTTTCTTGTCTTTTTCCCCAGCTGTTTTTATATGGGTTTCCTCCTGCCTGGCAGATTGTTTATTCAGTGTTGTCTATTGGGGAAGCTCCCTCTCCTTTTCTTTCTCTGTTGGGGTCCCTAAGAATTCTAATGTTGATGCTGTACTATCCTCGCTGTACTCTGTTTTTGTGTGACATCATCAGACATCATGGTAATACGATGTTACCAGACTTCTCTGCTAAAATCACTCCTCCTCTATACAATCCTGCTTCTTTGTATTTCTATCTATCATTTTCTTAGATGTGTAATTTCATCTGAAAGACTGTACTATTTCTGTTTTTCCAGGCTTTTCTCTGTTTAGTTGTTCTCCATATCTACACATAATTGTTTTTCATGTTGATATGTCTTGCATTCTTCAATGTCTCCCATTCTTCACTCTCCACCAATGCTCCCTCTACGCTGTGGAGTCTTGTGAGCAAAAATTCTTCTTTATGAGCTACTGGCGTTAAAGTTGTGAGCAAGCGATTTGGCTACTGCATAAATTAGTTTGCTCTGGAGTAGAGATGTAAAATTTCTGGAAATTTTTAAGCTTGGAAAAAAACCTCGTTTTTTTCGGGGAGAAACGGAATTTTCGGAAAAATTGAAAAAAATGCTACATTAACATTTCTTTTGTCTTTTCTAGATTGAAAGTCATTCTCTTACTTTAGAAACATAAAATATGACTATGGACATTTTTACTTGGAAAAAAACAAAAAAGGCTTCAGGAAAAAAACGGGAAAACCCCGTTTTTCCCCCCGAATTGTTCCGGGTTTTTTCCAGGCCTTCACATCTCTACTCTGGAGCCATCCTTTCTAAGTGAAAACAAAAATGTGTGAACCAGAGGCTAAAAAACTGTGAGCTCAGCTTAGAGGGAACACTGCTTTCCATATTCGTTAAGTTTAAGTGATGTCACTTCTTACTGTACAGCAGTGACCCCAGTGTGTTGCCCATAGACATCTTGGTGTTTGCCATTGTGTTTCCTGCTGTTCACTTCCCTCTTAGGGCCTCTCTTCTCCAAAGCCAGCCTGGCTTTCCTGCATGTTGTTGGAGAAGAATGTATTTAAAAAATCTGCCTGCATCATAGGACGAAACCTGGCTTGAAATCCCAATGTTTTGTAATTGGCCGTGGTCTACATTGTAGATATTTTGTGGTTGGGCACACACACACCCCCCCGAGCCGTGACAGCCATTTTCCAGAAGAGCTCACAAGTTCAGTAGGTTGTGGTCTGTTCTCTACAGTGTTACAAAAATCTGGCCATTCCTCTCCATCCCCTCAGCTAAAATTCTGGTTAATCTTCTGATTATCTGCTATGTTAACTGCTGTAACCTTCTTCACTCTTGCTTTCCTCTTTCTCATCTCTGTCCAAAGTCTCCTGCCAAAATCTGCCATCAAAAATATTCTCTTGTTCATTGCTCAGATCATGCAGTTGTCCTCCTAAAGTTCCCTCACTGACTCCCATTCATTTCTGTATCAAGCACAAACACCTTTTAAAGCTCTCATAGCCTTATCTCTGTCCTGTTTTTTAGGTCTTTTTCTCATTCTGTTGCTGCCACATGTGCATGGAACTTTGTTCCTAAACACGTACAATGGTCATATCTCTATTCCATCTACTCCATCTTCAGCTTGGTCTTTTCTTTGAGACTTAACCTGTTAATCTTCATTGTCAAGTCTGGCAGTGCTGAACTAAGTCTCTGAAGCCAGAAGTTATATGCATATATGCTTCTCAGCATTTGGCTTTCAGGAAGCTGACACAGGCTTTTACTGAGCATGTGCAAGTGATTTCTTTGGTTCATATACCAACATTAGGAAAGATTGTGTTTTATTGTTAGAGGACTCCTCAGGTTCTGTAGGTTGTCAGTCAGTTGGCTCTCTCTGTGCTAGAGAGTAAAGTGGTCCACATTTTAACTTGGATTGGGCTGCTTAGTATCCTACTTTTCAGTATTCAAGGAGCACAACCTCCAGAACAGCTCACTTTTTCATAATTTAAAGAAATAATGTGTATGGTATACAGTTATGCCTTCTATAAGAAGGAATTTCTGTTCTCTTAGAATGTATTGTGTTCAGCTTCAGATTTCTTTCCTATTATGGATTTACAGTATTAATTTTATGTTGAATCTTTATGTTGAATCTATGGACTAGTGCTGGTTTCCAAGGATATCTGTCTAAAATTCTGCACGCAATACAATGTTTGACACACAGCAGGGATAACCATTTAACTAAACAAGCCTGATAGTAATATTTGGAAACTAAAATTTTGGTAGCCATTAGCACAATGTTTGACACACAGCAGGGATAACCATTTAACTAAACAAGCCTGATAGTAATATTTGGAAACTAAAATTTTGGTAGCCATCAGCAAATTGTCTCAGTTTGAACACATGCAGCTGGCTTATACTGAGTTGGACTGTTGGTTTGTCAGAATTAGCGTTGTCTATTCACAGAAGATCTCTAGAATCTCAGATAGAGGCTTTTTACATCACTCCTCTCAGTCTGTTTAACTGGAAAGAGAGGTTGAGCCTTGGATCTCCTGCATACAAAGAAGATGCTGTATGCTGGTCTCTCTGCCTTGAATTTACAGTTCTTACAGTTTTG
>NW_015164216.1:370159-387765 GCF_001447785.1 Gekko japonicus
AAAAAATCTAATATTTTTAGATGGCGGAACAGCCCCATGGAAGACGTTTGCTTTTTATATTGGGGAAAGTGTGAAAGTTCTGCTGACATGATAGTAAAATTTAATTGAACAGTTTTCAAAACCAGTTCATTTTTTTTCTTGAAGTGTTAGCTTGTAATACTATAAATTATTACATGTACAAAAAGTATAGCCAACACAGGAATATGGGGGACTGCTTTGCAGTGGCTAGTCTCCTTTCTCCATGGTCAGGGACCAGAGGGTGGTGCTTGGGGAGAGGGTTTCTCTGTGATACCTCTTGGTGTGCAGTATCCCTCAGTATCCTCTACCCGTTGTTATGTAGCATCTATATACACTCTCTCGCCCATCTGATCTGGGGGTTTGGGCTGGGTTGTCACCAGTACGCTGATGACATCCAGCTATATCTGCTGATGGATGGCTGGATGGACTCCGCCTTAGATATTTTGGCCAGGGCATTGGAGGCTTTGGTTGGTTAGTTACAGCAGAGTCGACTGAAGCTAAATCCATTGAAGATGGAGGTCCTGTGCCTGAGCCATTGGGGGGGAATCGGGGATCTGACTCCCAACCCTTGATGAAGGGGATCTGACTCCCAACCCTTTGACACTAACTGTGAGGAGCTTAGAAGTGATCCTGGATTCCTCATTGTCAATGGAGGCCCAGGTCACTCCTGTTGCCAGATCAGCTTTTTATCATCTTCGGCTAGTCCAGCATCTCATCCCCTATCTCTCCTCCAATGACCTAGCCACAGTGATCCACGCAATTGTCACTTCCAGGATGTAACTCACCGTATCCGAGGCTGCCCTTGAATTTGATCTGGAAACTTCAGCTGGTGCAAAATGCAGCAGCGCACCTCCTGGCTGGGATGACTCTGCAGGCGCATATACAGCCAAGTGCTTTGCCAGCTGCATTGACTTCCACTTGAGTACTGGATCAAGTTCAAGGTGATGGTACTAGCCTTTAACGCCCTATGCGGTCTGGGGCCGACATAACTGTGGGACCACCTCTCCCAGTATGTTCCCCAGAGAGCCTTATGTTCGGCTGACCAACACCTGCTGGTAATCCCTGGCCCAAAAGACATCCATTTATCCTCAACCAGAGCCTTTTTGGCTTTGGCTCCAGCCTGGTGGAACATACTCCCTAGTGAGATCGGAGCCCTGCAGGACTTAGTACAGTTCCACAGGGCCTGTAAAATGGAATTGTTCTGCCAGGCCGTTTGTTGAGGCTATGGATGTCAAATTACATCAGCCTCCCCTGCCCTGCTCCACCTCACCTTATCTTGTGCTGTGCACTTTAATTGTTCCATCGGTGAACGTTTTACCCCACCTTCTGGTAGGTCAGCCCTTGGGCACATATACAGTATACACCATGGAGCTTGCCAACATTTACTTTATTGTGGGTTTTATAGTTTTTAAATCGTATGCATTATGTCTTTTAACTGTTTAGCCACTTGTTGTGACCCACCCTGAGCCCACTTGCAGGGGAGGGCAGGGTAGAAATCTCAAAAACAAACAAGTAAATACCTGAAATAGGAAGTGCTCTCTATAACAAAATGGCCTGTCGCTATCACCTGACAAATATGGCATACTTGCATCATGGTCTTCACAGTAATTAATTTGAACAGTAGATAATACATAGCACTTAGCTTTCAAGGTTCGTATTTTCATCTGTTTGGATTAGCAAAGCCTTTTCCAAAGTTGTTTTCTGGCAGAGCAATACTATGTAACTGCACAGTCAGTTACAAATGGCATCCCTTAACTAGGTTTAGTGGTAGTGCTATCTGCCTATCAGGCCCTTTTTGACGTTGAGTAGGACAGGGCATGAAAGTTTGTTTAGAAAAAAATCCTTGCAATTTCTTCATGCTGAGCATTGAGCATTGCATTCTCTAATAGGTGCTTGGTATAATTAAGACAATGGAAGTGGGGATGGAGGATACTCTTACCGTATCTTCTTCGCTCTTTCTCTTACAAATTTGAAAGTAGTATAGGTTGCTTTAATAGTGTGGCACAATTATGATTTTGCATATGATATGTGCGGGGGGGGGAGAGAATGTGCACTGAAATATTTAGCCTGTAGTAGGCACCATAAATTTTAAATATTGTTTTGATTTTCCACAGCCAGGTGTGAACAGCATGGATTCTCAAGTTGGTATGTATAAACAATTACTGTTTTGAATAGTTGTATTCAGAAAAGGTACAAGACTAAAGAGATTTTTCTAGTCACATTATGAGTTAAAATTAATTTAGATGTCTTACAGGAATGTGAAACTATTCCTTTATTAGAAAAGAATCTCACATTTAAAAAATCTTGTGAATTAGCCTTCCTTCTGCAGCACTTCTTAGTTTCTTTCTCATATAGGTTTTGTAGTAGCAGTGCACACTCTGGCATAGCAGTCTTGAATCTTTCCATATCCAAAGCGCCTCCTCATTAATCCACAGGTGGCAGAATGGTACTTGCTGAGATGCAAGTCATGTGACATCACAAGCATACAGGTCCTTCCAGAAAGCACACAAAAAGCTATAAAAAAAAATTATGACCTAGCAGGTGGGGTTCCCTAACTCATCTGAGGATCGTGACAGATGGGCTTAAGAACTCTGCCCTAGCAGAACCAAATGATTTTTTTCTCTCCCCAGAGTGGCATTCAGTTTAGTGATTCTTGCATGAAAAGCTGAAGATTCCTCAAAGTGTCAAAGTTGCTTAATTTTTTTAGAGAATTTTCTTTAGATTCTTATCTTTTAGTTCAGAATCTGAGTAGCTGTTCTGGAGAAGTTATTGTCTCAATTAGTACTTGAGTAACTAGAAAATCTCTAAAAATACTTGAAATATTCATTGCTCTGGTAGAATAAAAGGGTATTGTAAGGTGATGCAGCTAGATCTGTTCCTTTTACAAGAATATAAATCCATAATATAGTCTTCTCAAAATAATTACTTCCAAGAATCTTGTGAGTTATAACATATAGATATCAGTATATTCTCAAGGACTAAAAGCCATTTGCACTACATTAAAGGAGGTACAACTGGATCTCTTTAGCTATGTTATCTAAAGTTTGGTTTTTCATATTTTGTAGGTTTAGCACCCCCTGGAACTCAGGTAAGGAAGTAGCTTTTTTGTTTTGGTAATTTCTTGTTTCTGAAATGTTGGCCATTTCCTTCTCTGTATGTGTAATGGGGTGGAGAATATGCTTTCTCACACTTCACCTACCAGGAGTGCTTAGAGAATTTCTGTATTTTGAAGCCATGGGAAAAGAACTGACCTTGTCCCATTTTTTTACCCAGAGGAAAAACGGAAATTCAAGGGAAATTGAAATATATACCTTATTTTCTTAACAAAGCTAAAATTATTATAATGCATTAATAACAAAATTCATAGTTTAATAATATCAATGTGTACAATTTTACATATTTATGGAATTTTAAGTACATTAGTTTCTACCACCAAAATTGCAAAGATACCTAATACTTGAGGGGAAGAGAAGGAGCTGCAAACTGCTGCATCCAATGCTATTTCATCACAATTTTAATATTTGCCACCTGAGGTATGTAAAAGCTGAAATTAGAAAACAAATTTCTATAGTAAACAAAAAAGGGGTGTTTGAAACAATTGAATAGACCCAAAGTAGAACACCAGCATATTTAAGTATCAACTTAAACTCTGAAAACACTGATCAAACACAATATAGCATATTATTTGTTACCAGAATTATTCACGTTTCAGTAAGCGTTCTGTTTAAAATATGTTGTATATACTTACAGCCTACATAGGAATTATTGTAATCTAAATGCTGTTGATTGTTTTAAAGAAAAATCTTCATACTGTACATTCACAGTAAGTAAAAGCTTGTATTTTACTCATTCAAAAAGAGAAATAAGTTTTGTTTCCCCCCCCCGGTACTCCTCCATATTTCCCAACTTTTCCATTCAAAAAATTGAAAAAAATGTCCAGGGAGCACTTCTTCTGAATTTTTCTGTTTTTTTCCCTTGAGTTTTCACATCTCTAGGAATGACTGCCCCCCCTCCAATACTACATGGCATCCATATGTGGGCATAACGTTTTAATAGTGGCTGCGCACATAAATTCCTTGGCATAGGCCAAATCTGCATGGTTGGTTGTTGGATTATGCTTGCCTTATCAGGTCAGGCTTATGTTACATTGTGTGTGTGCATCTGGTGCAACCATTGGAAAATAAATACAGTAGGCATTCAATGTAGCAATTTTTAGGTTTGAATTTAAGATGTTGATTTAAAAATAAAATTGGAATATTGTTCATCTTGTTCTTACTTATTGAGTGCTGTATGTTTGTCTACTTTGTATGTCATCTGTGGAAGTTCTAAACCTTTTGGTCATGCTTCAGCCAAAATTAAGCAGCCCAGAATTCCATTGGTCTTGAAAGAATTAACTACTTAAATTGTTCCCTCTGTAATCCATGTGGGTGCTTAATTTTGGCTAGATTGTGCTTTTGTATTTGGAGCAGAATTTAAAGCCCCCTAATGTATTTTTTTTAATTTCAGATTTTTCTGCAAACCTGGGGGATCCCCAAGTTTGCAGGAAAACCTATTAAGTGTGGCCCCAAACTTTGGATTTAGATATCCACATGGGTGGGGCACATGTCACTATTAAATATGCAGATTGGTGAAGAACTAGAAGTACATTATTTTGTTGCATGATATAAGGATATTAGACCGATTCAGCTGACTCTCCCATGAGGAGGTTGACAGGACCTGGGCAGCTGTAAAGGCCACCTCATGCCTCATGGATCCTTGCCCACCTGGGCTTGTTAAAGACTGTGGAGATGAGATCCAGATTCCCCTGGGGAAATTATCAACCTGTCCCTAACATCAGGGACATTCCCAGGGTGTCTGAAACAGACTGTGGTGAGGCCGCTTCTGAGAAAACCATCTCTAGGAACCCAGCTACCACCCAGTATCGAACTTACAGTTCCTGGGTAAGGTAGTTCAGAGGATGGTAGCTGAGCAGCTCCAGGGATTCCTCCATCCTGGATCGATTCCAGTCTGGTTTCCACCCTGGCCATGGTTTTGAGACTGTGCTGGTCACCCTCACAAACTACCTCTGGAGGCATCTGGATTGAGGCAGGTCAATGCTGCTGTTGCTACTTGATCTAACGGCAGCATTCGACATGGTCAGTTATGACCTATTGACCCACTGGCTTGCTGACATGGGGAAACAGGGGACTGCTTTACAGTGGCTGTCCTTTCTCCATGGTCGGAGGAAAGAGGGTGGCATTTAGGGATAGGGTGTCTCCATGTTACCCCTTGATATGCAGCATCCCGCAAGGGGTGATCCTTTCCCTCATGTTATTTAAAATCTGTATGTGCCCCCACGCCCAGTTAATCTGGGGGTTTGGGCTGGGTTGTCATCAGTATGCTGACAACACCCAGCTGTATCTGCTGATGGACAGCCAGCCTGACTCCGCCCCAGAAAATCTGGCCAGGGTTTTGGGGGCCGTGGCTGTTTGGTTGCAATAGAGCTGGCTGAAATGGGATCCAGCGAAGACAGAGGTCCTGTACCTAAGACATGGGGGTATAGGTTTGGGAATCTGACTCCCAGCCATTGGTGGGGCACCATTGGTGCTGACCCCAATGGTGAGGAGCTTAGGAGTGACAGCTTTCACTGACAGCTTTCAAGAAGAGGCTGGACGAATATTTGTCAGAGGTGCTTTAAGCTGGTCCTGCATTGGGCGGGGGGTTGGACTAGATGGTCTGTGTGGCCCCTTCCAGCTCTATGATTCTGTGATTCTGGATGCCTACCTTTCATCTTCGACTGGTCAGGCAGTTGGTTCCTTACCTCTCTCCCCATGACCTCACAACAGTGATCCATGTAATGGTCATTTCCAGGTTAGATTACTGCAACTCGCTCTGTGCGGGCCTACCCTTGAGTCTGATCCGGAAGCTTCAGCTGGTACAAAATACAGTGGCACGCCTGCTGACTGGGATGACTATGCGGGACGCACGTTCAGCCAGTGCTGCACCAACTGCCAGTTGAGTACTAGATCAGATTCAAGGTTATGGTACTAATCTTCAAGGCCCTGTGCAGCCAGGGACGAGCATATCTACAGGACAGTCTCTCCCTATACATGCCCCAGAGAGCCTTGCGTTCATCTGAACAGCACCGCTTGGTAGTCCCTGGCCCGAAGGACATCCGCCTTGCCTCGACTAGCACCAGGGCTTTTTCAGCCCTGGCTCCTGCCTGGTGGAACATGCTCCCAATAGAGATCAGGGCCCTGCAGGATTTATTACAATTCCACAAGGCCTGCAAAACAAAGCTGTTCCGCCAGCCTTCCCTGCTCAACCTTACCAGTCTGCTTAATTTGCACCATCCGCCTAGGGCACTGCCTATACTAACTGGTGCCTGAACCAGCTGATTCTTGCTTTGTGAGATATGTGCCCTCTCTGGCACTCCTGCAGCAATTACTGTAGTCAGAACTGTTACGCTGCCATCTGGGATTTTTTTAAACTGATTTTTCTCTCTAAGTGATAGAGTGGAGGGCCATGAAAAGTGGGGAAGTTATTACTGAAAATATTAATTTTGCTATTTTTGAACACTGTTGCTTGGATCCTATTTAGTTCAACTGGAGCGGGGCTCAAAGAAGCAAACTTTCTAACCTCCCCCCTATAGCTACAGCCTGTTGTGACCCTAACTGTTTTATGGACCTCTGGAGTAGAACGAAGTGGTGGTGGTGTGCCGTTAAAAGGGGAGACAGTTTTCCCATATGGAGTTGTGAGGAAAGCACTATATTGTGTCTATCTTGGACAATATTGAATTGTGTATCGTTAAAGTTAGGGCACCTGAAGTATATCAGAATAAAATATAATGCTGGTTCTCTGATTAGCACAGTAGCTGTATATCATGTTGCACCTCAGAATTAAAGGAATTTACTTCTTTGAAATATGCCAAGGATACTATACAGTCACTTTCTTTAAGCAAAGACTGTTTTAAGTTAAGCATAGCAACGTGGGAAGAAAGTGTTAAAAAGGAGCCAAGTACTGTTGTCTACTGGAATACACTGTTACCCTAAAAATACCTTCAGCAACTGAGTTTTAATTAGCTACCACTTGATTGTTGAGTAGTCCCTTTAGTGTGTCAGGGTTTTTAAAAATTCTTTCCTCAGAGTTAGATATTTACAGAGAGTGGTCTTGCAAAGACTCAGTGTCACATGTAAAGATGGGCCAATGTGCACAGCAGATAGTCACATGCATAGATTTAATTTGTGCTGTCAGTGCTTCCTGGTTTTAAGAGTTCACAGGCAAACTTGGGCTTATACATACGTGCATCTGTGCAAACTTGTTTTCACCTAATGGATGTCAGGCCTGTACAGCAGCTAAGGGTTCAGTTGAATGCTGCCCAGCACCATGGTAGCACCCTCCCCGTTTCCCCAGCCCCTAGAGCCAGTAGGTGCCTGGTTTAGGCAAACTCCCTTCATCAGTAGATGCCTGCACAGTGCTTGAAACTCTTTCTTACCAAACTCATTCTTTCAAAAATTGTAGTTATTTGTTTTGAGCATGAATCTCTATTTACCTCCCCTAGTCATGTGTAGGCTCCACACAGTTCTAAATAGGGTTAATAGGTTGCAAATGACAAGATTATGTTTTGTTTGTTGCTATCTGTATTTTGTTTGGAATCTTACAGCTTTACTTTAAAGATAGCATCCTAGTAGCCTTTCTTTATAAATGTACTTTTCTCTTTATTTAGCCTACACCCCCAGTAGTTTGTTCCCTTCCGCAACCTACCACAACTAACAATTCTGCTAATGAAGAGCCTTCCAAGCAGGTATTATGTTCTTTCCATTTTTAGCACTTTATAGTGTACCCCTTAGATGTGTTCCAGAGTTTCTTCATATGGTGCCTGCTTTTTCTAGAAATCAGTATGGTCAGAGCATAAATCACCAGATGGAAGAACGTACTACTATAATAATGACACGAAACAATCTACGTGGGAAAAGCCAGATGATCTTAAAACACCCGCTGAGGTAAACAAGCTAAAAAATATAACTGGTAAAAAAATTTTAGGGTTGAGTAGTGTTGCATGATGGCATGATGTTTGGATGTGATTCAAAGAACATATGTAAGCAGAAGGCAGTTTTGCTTATGGGGGAATATATGGATAATTCTAACTACAGCTCTGGGTGCTGCATTGAATTGTGGGTCCACCAACCTTTAGGAGCAGCTGTGAAGGGAGGTGAAGATGGATGGAGTTGGAGTGAAAAGGACAGCCTGGAAAAGTTCAATTGGCATGTACAGAACCTGAAAAAAGTACTTTTTTATTTTAGGTAGGGCATAAATACAGTTTTGGAATTAGGATCTGGGTTTTGGGGGGGAGATTCTGGAATGATTCATGGGGGGTGCTGTTTTTCAACCAAATCACACCAAAATTTGCAGGGAGTCTAGTACTGCCTGTCCACTAATGGCTCCCCCTCAAGTTTCAAGCAAATTGGACCAAGGATCCTTGAACAAGCTACTCCCAGCCATCCTACTTGTCTCCATTGTTTCCTATGAAGAAAAAATTCCATGCTTTCTCCAGAGGAGAGCCAATAGCCAAACACACAGGAGTAAGCAACCACTGACTAAAAGCCTTCCAATGCAAATGGGAAGCAAGAAGCCCAACAGAACCAGTGTCAAACCATAGAATCTAGGCCAAACTGACTAAAGCAAGGGATACTGTTGAAAGCCCATCAGCACCAATGCCAAACCACAGAAGCCAAGCAGAATGCTGGGGCAGTGTTGCAAGTCCAACAATCAGTATCTAATCAAAGAATCCAGGCAAAACCAACCTGACAAGCCAGTACCAAGACAACCAGCCAGACCTAGCAAGACAGACACACACATACTAACTTCACTTCCCTGAGGAAGGCTTCAGAAAGTGAGAGAGGGTTTGTTTGAGGCACCTCCCTGTAGTGCACGGCCTATACCTTCACTGTTTCACAGGAAGAGCCTCAGGAGCTGTGGCTGCCCTCCATCACTGGCTCTCTTCTGTTTCCTCCCACCTCTAAAGAAGAAACACAATGCCAGCAGCATGCATGAGCTTCATTTTAGGTGCTTCTGTGGGTTCTGCTTGTTTTGATTTGCATACTGGTGTTTGTTTTCCTAAGATCTCTTCATGTTCCAAAGATATTTGTGGATTTTTGAGAGTAGCAAGAACAACATTTTTGGCACCATATCTCTGCACCCCCCCCCCCCCCCCCGCATAGAATTGTGCCAAGAGGTGCTGGGTTTCTGTTAAGGGTGTTTTTGAAAAACATTCCAGATACAATTTGGAATTTGGATTTATATAGTGCTTCTCAGTCACAGAAGAGATGTTGGCTGTCATGTACTCCTTGCCTCCTACTACCTTGTCCTACTACCTTGGCGTGGAGCAAAGCCTGGTTATAGCTAGCCTGGTGGCCTCTCTCACCTTGCTTAGTGCTAGTTATCCCACCCCCACCCAGAACATTATTGGTTTGCCACCAGTGCACAGTCAGTGAGAGTTACATGTGTTGTGACTGAGGACAGGTCCAGACTTCAGATACGAAGTGCACAGATCTATGAGCATAGGACAGATGTGTTTTCATGTCTTCTTGGTCAGCCCTATACCAGAAGGGAACCATGGTTCTCTTCAGCATGGTGTGAACAGGAATGGTGTACCAAGGATAGGAATCCATCCTCTTGGCTCATGGCCAGAAAGCTATGAGAGAATGGTGACTGGGCAGACAGTTAGAGCCCCCCAACATGTGATGCCATTTGTATGGAAGAGATGCCTCTTTCCCCCCTTTTTCCTGTTGCCCACAAGACCTGTTGGGGGGGGGAGATACACAAACAGGCCTGGGATCCTCAAAATGCTGGGTCTGGATATTCCTAATATTTCCAAAAATATTTGGGACCCAGATACCAGTATTGCTGAGAATCCTGAATATCATCGGGGTACCTGGATATACCCCAAAAATACCAATAACGTCGTTTTCAGGTAAATATTCAGACCAGGTGTATATCCCTTTACAGAACTCCATGCACACCCCTTGGATCCTGACCATGGTTTCTAATGACATTAACCTCACACTTTACTTATGTTTGTCAGATTCTTTGTATTATTTACAGGGGTGGAAAATAGTAAGATCAGTAAAAGTCAGTTTTTTTAAAGTCAGTATTTCTTTGATTTTTGTGAATGCAGTTTGTGTTTTTCCATTTTCATTACTGCATTTTTGGGGAAACATGATGACTTCCCAGTGAGAAGACAGATTGTTTTCAGTTTAAGTGTGAAGTACTTTAAGGACTTTGTTCCTAAGAGTAAAAGTGATTTGGTGAAATCTTCCACAAAGTATAGGAACATAATTAACCTCTTAAACCTCTTAGGTCAGTCTAAACAATAGCACACAAGGTAAACACACATTAACCCTATAATGACTGGATTTTAGACCTTGCAACACATATATTTCCAACAGAGTGCCCTAGGGAACTGTCCCTCTGAAAGGGACTTGTTGATAATCTCCCTTAGGGCATCTCGAAACCCATCATGGCCAGCTTTAATTAGCCATGATGGGCACAGCTCAAGGCAGCACATGGTAGGGCGTACAGTTAAGAGCAGTTTGTCAACTTCCTCCAGGCTGAGTGGACTGAAATTATCCATAACCTGACTAGAAGACGTGCATGGAGCCTCGAGTTCATTTACTGTCTCAACTGTGGCAGGGAGGTCATGGCGGAGCGACAGAACTTTATCGTAAAGGCCTCACAGCCAGTGTCCAATTCCCTAACATTTGGTCTGCCTTGTGGCAGAACAGTCATAGACTGAATTATTTTAAATAATTGGGCTGGGCATGAGCTCACAGACACAATTGTGGCCGCATAATACTCTCAGTGGCTTTGACTGCCATCTCATAGGATCTCATAAATGTCCTATAAGATGTTCTTGTGGCTTCATCACAGGCGCACCGCTACTGTGTCTCTAGCCATCTTAGCCTTCGCTTCATCAGCCACAACTCCTGGGTAAGCCAAGGAGCCAGCCTAGAGTAAGGGCGCAGAGGGCGTCGGGGAGCGATCTCATCGATGGCTACTGAGAGTCAGCTGTGCCAATCTTCCACAAACTCATCTAACGAGCCGCCAGGGGGCATTGGATCTCGCAGGGCCATTTGAAGCCACATAGAGTCCATTTGGCTTCGCGGGCAAGCTGCAATCTGCTCACTGCCCAAACAGGGTCAGGGTGAAACATTCAGATGGGTCTTCAGGGCATGATGGTCCGACCATGGCACTGCTGAGGCAGTGACCCGGTCCACTGTGACCCCTGCCACGAAGATCAGATCGAGCGTGTGTCCAGCCCAGTGAGTGGGAGTTGTTACATACTGGGAGAGTCCCAGCGCCACCACGGATGAGTGGGGGCCACATGGGGGGCCACATTATCCGCATGGACATTGAAATCACGCAGGACAATCAGTCTAGGGTGTTCCAATGCCCAACTTGACACAGCCTCCACCAGGGATGTCAGGCTGCTGGCCAGTTCTTTTTTCATCAAAAAACCAAAGATAAAGTAAAAGCAAAGACAAGTCTTACCTTACAGTAATTATGGTTTGTTGTCATAATTATTACTTTATGTTTGGGTTTTATTGTTTTTGCTGTTTTATTATCTGCAGTATGTGATTGTTTTAAGAAGGGAATCTTTTTTTGCCTTAAATTTTGTACAATAATGAAAACTGTCCTCTGTTCATAAAAAAATTCAATAAAAAGGTGTGCAATCCTTTTATCTGGGTCACATCTAGCTATGGGGATGGTGGAGGCCAGATAATAATAATTTTTAATGTAGTCCTAGTTTTACATTTAAAACGCTAGCTTATCAGTAGGCTGACATTAAATTGTTCAGTAATTTGTCAGTTTTTTGTCAGTATTTGGTCAGTATTTTTGGAACTTTGGTCAGTAAAATCAGTATTTTTGACCCTCTGACTAGTTTCCACCCGTATTGATAGCCAGCATTCTCAAAATAGTATTGTGATAACTTTATTTCTTCTTCAGCAAATGTTGTCGAAATGTCCATGGAAGGAATATAAATCTGATTCTGGAAAGCCTTACTATTACAATTCCCAAACAAAAGAGTCACGCTGGGCAAAACCTAAAGAACTCGAAGATCTTGAAGGTAATTTCCATGTATTCCTTTTTCTGTCTTGATTTAGAGTTACAACATGGTAATAGTGCAGTGAATAGTCCACAAATACTTCATGCCAATGGAATCAGTATTGGGCCAAAACAAAATTGACACTCTCACTGGGCTAAGACTCGTCTTCAGAAACAATGTTTTATACAACAAAAAAGAAAGGGGGAGAGAATTCTTGTCAGGGTGCAGCATCTAGAGATGTTTTTGAGTCGTCGTTCCCCCCTCCCAAGACTTTCACAGGCTTTTATGACCTAGAGCTTGAGTTTAGAAAACTATGATTTTCAGTCTCTTGTTTGTAATTACATTTTTAATGAGTTGTTTTGAATTACACTTGGATCATACCCAGGCATGGGACCAGATAGTCCCATAAAACAAATGTTGTTTGTAGTTTGAAAGTAGGGACTGGGGCACAGGTGATGAATGACAGTAGAAAAAATATTTTGGCTAACCAGGGTTTGATCCAATCAGATAAGATTGTTGAACATTAAAGGTTGCACTGGGATGTGGCACTCCCACCTTTTGGTTAATATTAGCTTATTTTATACATTAGTCGTAGACATCATAAACTGTCAGAACAATTGATATACTTTGCACCCAGAGCATTTTGATAAGTTTATTTTTTTTTCCTACAGCAATGATTAAAGCAGAAGAAAACAGGTATGTTTGAAAATACTTGACTTGAGGAAAATTACATGATTTCAATTTCAATTTATTACAGGTCTATATGACCGAAGTCTTGACCAGAAGAAAATGCAAAAGGGGGGTAAAATAGGTACATAAAATTAACATAACATATGACAAGGTGCATAATCACAATCACATAAAACCCAGGCTGAGCCCAGAGATTAAAAATTACCTAACTACACTTGGGGCGGAGCCAACTAACTAAAATCATCCGAAGATTAAAAATCGGTGTCGGTTTATTATCTTTTTTAAAAAAGCGTAATTTAACTTTATTACATTAATCATTTTAAATGTCTTGGTTTCCTTTTAAACTGAAGAATTGTTGAGTGTGCACATGCGTATGCAAGCATGCTCACGCGCATTGTACTGTGGGTGATTGTGTGATATAGAATTAGAACTCAGAAGGTGGATTGGTACATTTTCCCTTGAATGTCTTTTATTATTTATTTATTTACTTCATTTTATGCCCTAGTGTTCTTCTCAGTGGGAACCCAAAACAGCTCACGTTATTTTCCTTTCCTTATTTTTATTATCACAACAAGCGTGGGAGGTAGGTTAGGCTGAGTATGTGTGACTGGTGCAAGGTCACCCAGCAAGCTTCCATGGTGGAGCGTGGATTCAAATTTGGGTCTCCCAGTTCCCAAGGAAATAATGGGATTCTCCCCCCCCCAAAAAAAACATGGCTTGCTGCTGTGTGAACAGTCCTAAGAGAGTGTTTGGACTTGTGTTTCCTTTGTGTGATTTGTGTTAAACTTGGGTCTCCCAGATCCTGTTCCAATACTCTTTAACTACTACGCCATACTGGCTCTCCTTTTCTACCAATGGATGAGAATGTGTAAGTTCCTTTAGAAATATTTGCATAAAACCCCTTAAAATTTAGCAGTTTTGAAAACTTTGCAGTTATGTCATCTGTGTTTAAAAAGAAATAGGACACATTGGCCTTGTACAAGTGTTGCAAAGTCCACAAGCTCTAGTCATGCAAGAGTGATGAATCAGTTGCTGAAGAGGCCCATTTCTTTGCTGCTGCCCAATTCTCAGCAGCGGCTTTGGGGTGGCTGCTGTGGGAAGGAAGGTGCTAAAATGATTTTTGTGAGTCTAACACAGTTTCTGGTTTCTGTCATTACATTGTCTTGTGCTTGATAAGGAATGCTGAATGCACTTTCTGATTCAAAAGGCAGTAGTTTCTCTTATCTTCTGTGTGCAGAACCCTCTGTAGCTAATGAAGGTGAACTTTGTAATCTATGAAATTGTATGTTTTAAATTGTGGCTTCTGACCAATTTATGTGTTGTGGCCAGTAGCACCAAAGCCTGACTTGCCAGTTTATTAAGGTTGTATGATCAAAATCTGACTGAAAACTCTGCCTAACCCATGCCCCTCAGCCCAGCCTGGATTACTATTCTATTCCAATGTGGTTAGTAAAGAAAAAGAAGGTAGCAGGAGATTACCAGTTTCTGCAAGGTCTTCTTGATGTGCTGGATTTAATTAAGCCCTTGAGGAATTGTATAGTATCAGTATGGTCAAAGACTGTGTTCTGTTTCATTGACATTTTTCGGGGGATGAGGGGTAACAGAATTTAGTCATGCAATGCACACCCATAGCCCAGATAGGCTTTTCCCAAGGATATAATGGGATTCCCCCTCCCCCCCGGTAGAAACAAGTACATGCAAGCATGGTGCAACCCATGGCTTGCTGCTGTGTGAACAATCCTGGGGGGATTGTTTGGGCTCATGTGCTTCCTTTGTGTGATTAGAATTAAATGATTAAATGATCAGCTGATTAGATACTTCCATGGTGAATCATAGTTTGCTATGGTGTCTGAACAATGATGTACACTTTCCCTGCCAGTCAGGATTCCAAAATCTGACTTGGTCCTGGCTGGCAGGGAAAGCATAGACGGTAGTATGCCACTTTGGACATAACGGCAGTCTATTAGCTGCAAAAGTTGAAATTTCTAATTAACTGATGAAGAGCAATGGGGAAAAGGAAGCTCAGATGCCCAAAGATCCCCAGGGTTTATGAATGTACTAACAAAGCAAATGTGTACGGTGTGATGAATCTCCTGTTGATCCTCCGATTTACATTTGTTTTTCTTTATTTAGCGGTAAATCAGAAGACACAGTTTCCGCATCGTCTGCAGCTGTTGTTGCAGCAGGGGTTACAATTGCTGCTCCCACTGTTGCAGAAACTCCTGTGGCTGCACCAGCAGCCCCAGCTGCACCTGCTGTGGCAGCCCCTGAATCAGAACCCTCTGCTGTTCCTCCTGCTGTTGAAAATGAAAATGCAGTCAGTGCTGTAGCTGATGAGCAAGTGCAGCCCACTGCACCTGCTGTGCAGGAACAGACGGCCGAAGTTGTCACTAACTCCGTAGAAGAAATTCCTAAACAGGAACCCACAGAGTAAGTAGTATCTTGGTATTTTTGTCTAAGGGGACCCTTTATGCTAAAAGAAAAGAAAAGAAAAGAAAACAGAAAGGGTAGAAAGCATGTGAAAATGGCACATTTAAAAATCTGCAAGGGGAAAAAAATTGAAATTTCATATATTGATAATATCACAAATAGAAACCAAATTTTGAAGTAAGTTACTTTGTAGAGATTGCCACTGTTGAATGCTAACTTTATGTGCATTTTATGGATTCTCTAGAACATCATAAGGAACCCTGGGAAGTTAGTGGGGGAAAACAAGCACATTATAAAGGTGGAAAGGAAAGTACAGAAAGAGGAAATACAGAAAGAGAGGAAGGAAATAGCAAGGATACGTCCCCAAAGAGAGCCTCAATAAGTGTTCAGAAACTTTAATTATATGTAATGTTCCTTTTAGTAGACCTGCATTCCCAAGGGCTTGTGTAGCAGCTAAAGGGTAAAACCTTTAACCTAATTTAATTTGTCCTCCTTCTAAAAGTGTTTCTTGTAATAGATCACTCTGTTTGTGCAAATGCTCCCCTCTTGATTTCAGGGTGTTATCTCTTGGTTTCTTGAAAGGTGTTTTGTGGAACCATAAGTGAATGTGGTTTGATTTTGTCTTATCAAAATAAGTTGCCTTCTACATATAAGGTGTTAAAGAACCAGCTTTATTTTAACTGAACTGGATATATATTAGCAAAATAATCACAGTTTTAAGGGATGCAGTTGTATTTATAAGAAATGAGCAGTCTACCTAGGTTATCCTTGAACCTAGATGTAGCTCAATTTTTTTTCCCCTGTATTACCATTCGGGGGAGTCTTAGGGTTGGGGGTGGGGGAAGAGGGGCAGACTTTCAATATCATTATTTATGGCTCTCACCCCAGCGCCACATCTTGCTTAGGTAACTAACAATTATTTTCTTTTTCCATCTATAGTATTGTCCCCAAAAAAGACGAGGAGGAAGCCCAACCGGTTAAAAAAACTTATACATGGAATACAAAAGAAGAAGCTAAGCAAGCATTTAAAGAACTATTGAAAGAAAAGGTTTTTAAATTGAGTCAACTACTTTAAAATGTCAAGAGTTACACATTCCATACTTGCTTTGGGAGAAATGGCTGATTTTTGTAAGAAAGTCTGAAGAACAACATTCACAGTGAACTACTCATAGGCCAACTATGTTTGGCATAAGGTGTCATGCCTAAGTCTAG
Source organism: Gekko japonicus (assembly GCF_001447785.1). Classification (NCBI taxonomy): domain Eukaryota; kingdom Metazoa; phylum Chordata; class Lepidosauria; order Squamata; family Gekkonidae; genus Gekko; species Gekko japonicus. Next base: position 386,595 of record NW_015164216.1, read on the forward strand.
TTTTGTCTAAAAAAAATCAAGCATGGTGGAGGTGGTTGGTTTTGTTTTGTTTTTTTACCATGGCTTGAATTGAAGAGGGAAGACAAATGATTTATCATGAGAAAGGATCATCTTGATTGCGAGACAGTTGCAACAGAATTTGGGGGAAGGAGAGGAATTGTCTTGTCTAAAAACATTGATAATATCATTGTGCCTTGTGAATTGTCATTCTTTTTAAAAGAGTCTTTGTGACACTTCTTTACTAAGTGGAGTCGCACATTGCCGTTGTTGCTACAGAAATATTGTAGGATTGAAAGGTTACTATGTTACTGTCTTCTGAGTTGGCCACGCTTTTTAAAAAAATGGCAGAACATTAAATAGGAGTAATCTGGCACTTATGGTTTTAACCTACTTGCTTTGCTAGAAGTGGTCTGAGAAAAATGATAGTAGTACATGTCCTATGTATTTGTTAGATATTTTATGGAAGTTGTAGTGAGAAATAGGAAATGACTGTGACAGTTCATTAGGCAAATATTCTTTAGATACCAATAAAATTGACAGTGGTGTCTTGCATACTAGTTAGATATATCTACTAAGGGTACTATCACATATACAAAAATAACAATTGCAGAAGTTACATTATTTACTTAATATTTTCACAGCGTGTGCCATCCAATGCCTCTTGGGAGCAAGCTATGAAAATGATCATAAATGATCCAAGATACAGGTATAATCTATTCTGAATTCTTTTTAACCAAAGTGGGTGTTTTAATAAATTAATGTTCTGCTGTTTGTGTTACTGATCAAGTTGACTTATCTTTAGTAGTGACTTTCATCCTGTAGAAAAGCAGCCGTTGTAAACACTTCTAGAAACTCTTGCCCTGTACATAGGATTAAAATGATTCTTTGAAAAATGGCTCATTGTAATGTCTGTTGTATATATAATTAAATTCTTTTTTTCTCAATTTGCAGTGCTTTGGCAAAGCTAAGTGAGAAAAAACAAGCATTTAATGCTTACAAAGTCCAGACAGAGAAGGAAGAAAAAGAAGAAGCAAGATTAAAATACAAAGAAGCAAAAGAATCTTTCCAGCGTTTCCTTGAAAACCATGAAAAAATGACTTCTACAACCAGATACAAGTAAGATGGATCTGATAATTCTGTTTTACATTTGAAGGGGATTTACACAATTTAT
>NW_015164216.1:387804-404806 GCF_001447785.1 Gekko japonicus
CCTCCTCCCACCCCTGGCTGTGATGTGCTGTGTTATCCCTGTATTTGGGAACCTGCTCATCTGATGAGCTGAGATAATACATAGAATAGGCAATAGGAGTCTTTCTGCTTCTTCATATGAACTTTACTCGACTGCTATAGTCAGCTTCAGGGGCCCCATCATCTAAGGCAAGACAGGTGACAACCTGAGATTGCTGTTTTGACTGTTGTATACATCTTAAAGCTGATCTTAGTGTTTTTGACTGCCACCTTCGGGGCCCTAAGTCTGGTGTGAATGGGGGAGTATTGGACTACTCTTTAAATGATAGGACCTGGAATTCTAAAGAAAGGATTCTGTTTCTTTTTTTTAAAACTGCCATGGCAGTGTATGTATTCTGTTTGATTTTGCCAAGAGAGATTCATTTTGTAATATTGAAGCACAATTTAGGTACCATTGCATGATCCAAATGAATTATAAATATTTGATCTGATCAGCTTGTTTCTGGGGAAGAGCAAGAACAATAAAATGACTATATTGATACAGAGTCCACAGTTTTTTCTTTGTGATCTTCTTTATAGAAAAGCTGAACAAATGTTTGGAGAGATGGAGGTCTGGAATGCAATATCTGAACGTGATCGTCTTGAAATCTATGAAGATGTCCTGTTTTTTCTGTCAAAAAAAGAGAAAGTAATTCTGTTTTTTTTACAGTGTTAAATTCCTTCTATCTGCTTTTATTCTTCCTAAAGATATTTAATCTGTATTACTTTATAATCTAGGTGTTTCCTCATTATAGTTGCAAAAAGGTGCCTAATTTTTTTGAAATTGTGAATACAGCTATCGGTCCTTTGTTTTGACTGTGAAAGCTCATGGTTAGTTTTTGACAACAATCTGTTTCATCTTTAATACAGCATTTCTTAAATGTATGCTTCATACATTTCAGACATGTTTTCACCAACTGCTTTAAATTAACTAGCTAAATTTAGTATGAATCTTAATTCTTATGTGTATCTGAATCTCCTTGGATAGGAGAATTTGGCCAGTTACACTTTGATAACAGCATACAAATTGTAAAATAGTTAAGATAAATCTAGAACAAACAAACAAGAAACCCTTGACAAGGTGGTATAAAAGTTAAACCTTTCTAGGAGAAGACTTTGGATGCAGACTGAATTCTGCAGCACTCTGGCAATGCAACATTTTTTGCATGTCACCTTTCTCATGAAAGAAGCATTGTCATAGTGGTGAATTTCACTTAGTCGGAAGATATACAGATTGTTGAACTTGTTTCAAACTCTTAACAGTAAGATAATACTTGCTACCAGATATTTCAGAGAAATGAATGCCATTAAACTTTATCTGACATTTTAAGGAGCAAGCCAAGCAGTTAAGGAAGAGGAACTGGGAAGCATTAAAAAACATCCTGGACAACATGGCTAATGTTACTTACTGTACCACGTGGTCGGAGGCCCAACAGTATCTGATGGACAATCCCACGTTTGCAGAGGATGAGGAACTTCAGAGTAAGGATAAAATATTCAAGATACATTCCTGTAAAATTTTGGAAATTGAGGCTTATTGCTGATTAGGGGACAGCAGCAACTAAAATACTGAGGCTAACTTTGTAGTCTGTTGACTGTGGAGTTACTATTGCAGCTGTTAACCACGGGCATTATGTTTTTATCATGAAACTACTGCCTCCTTAAAATGTGCTGGATAGTCAGACTGGAAAAATGCCTCCATTCTGTCACTGCAATTTCTAAGAGTGGCCAAGAGCACCTTCTTAACTTAAGCCATCAGTGAGCCAATCTATATATCAAGCTAGGAAGATAGTTTCAGTGGCTCTCACACCATTTTACAGCTCTCTCAACTCAGATTTGTAAAGAGATACATATGATTATTATTCAGAATCAATTATTGTTCAGAATCTCTGTGTCCTCATGCTTGCTGTCTGGGTGTAAAATCTGTACTGGACTCTTCTGTTCTAATATTTGCTCAAAAAAGTATGCAGGAAAAACCACAAATTTTGGGAAGAACTGAAATACAGGGATGGGCATGAGTCTCCTCACGACCCTAAATTCGTCACAAAAATTGCCCAGATCATGGTTCATGAACCAAAGTTCGTGCCCATTCCTATGAATGACCCTGCCACTACCCTCCATGTAGTTATCGGGAGGTTTGTGTAGTTCATAGTCAGAAGGGAGGGGGGAACGAGAGGGATTGCTGAAATGGTTTGCATGGATTTCAGCCTAACAGCGGGGCTGGTGCACCCATCGGCTGTAAGGCTGAAATAGATGCAAGCCATTTCAGTGATCCCTCTTACTCTCCCCGCTTCCAAGTGGTGGGGGGAGCAAAACAGAAGAGTTTAATGGCTTGCAGCTATTTAAACCTAATAGCTGGGAGGGTCCTGGGAGGCTGATAACCATTTCACTGTTCTCAGGCGATCCCCCCCCCCTTCTCTCAGCTGCAGCTCCTTTGTGGGCTCTGTTGGGCAGTCCGGTTTGAACGAGCAGAGCCCCCACCAAAGCTGCAGGGAGACTTCTGAGGTCTTCCCTCCTTTCTGCTGGCAGCGGCTTCCTGAGGCCAGCAGAATGAAAGGAGGAGGGGAAATCTTCCTCCTCTCTGTTGGGGGCGACTCCCCAAGGCCAGCAGAAAGGAGGAGGGAGATCTGAAATCTTCCCTCCCTTCTTTCTCCTGGGGGCGGCTCCCTAGGGCCAGCAGAATGGAAGTGGGGGAGATCTGAGATCTTACCTCCCTCCTTTTTGCTGGCAGCAGCTCTCCGAGGCCAGCAGAATGGAAGGGAAGGATCTGCAAGAAAGGATCAGCTGAGGCGGTGTGTTCACCCAGTCACAAACCTCACAAAACAAACTGGTTCGGTAAATGTGAAGGTTCATGAAGGTTTGTGCAGCCCCACGAACCAAAACGAACCTCTGTTTTCCTGGTTTATGCCCATCCCTATTGAAATATATCAAATACGTTCCTATAGGACCAAAAAGGATGAGTCAGCTGTTTTCTTAATGTGTTCAGCAATGTATATTCCTTTTCCTCATGATAATTTGAAATATATATAGTCTCCTGAATGAATGTTTCTCTTAACAGTATTCTTCTGAAGAAGCACTTCAATCGCAAAATATGTCAGGATTTTCCAAAGGATACTTGTGTCCATATTTTGGGTTCCTTTCTTTTTCTCTTTTGAAGCAGTAGTTTTCTTTAAAGTAGACTGGACTGGATGCAAACTTTGTCTATGAAACTTCCATGAAACCTAGTTTTCCCCCCAAGCTTTCAAAACCTTGTTAGAACAGTATTTTAATTAGATTTTAATTAGATTTTTTTTAAAAAAAAAAACTGCTTTTTCTAGATATGGATAAAGAGGATGCATTGATTTGCTTCGAGGAGCACATAAGAGCTTTGGAAAAAGAGGAAGAGGAAGAAAAACAAAAGGGCTTACTCAGGGAAAGGCGGCGGCAACGTAAAAACAGAGAATCTTTCCAGGTTGGTGACAAAACTTTAACATCAGAAATAATTGAAAAGCTTTCAGCGATATAAGGAATTAGCTAGGTTGTAAAACATCGTGGTATCCTTCAGTGTGCAAATAATGAGTGCAGATAGTAATTTCAATCGTAAAAGATTCTATGAAGCCACCTTAGTAGTATTTATATGCTCGTGCAAAACATAGCTATGTTTACTTGAATATGATTTATTTTCCACTGATCCTCTTCTGGAACATATTCACTGGGCAAAGAATGAAGGAGAACGTTTTTATTCCTAATTTTTGTATACCTATAAACTGTACCCAAGAAGCCTGCTTTGTGACAAAAATTGTGACCTGTTATTTAATTATCAGTTGGTTTCCTAAAATAGAAGCGGAGCACTTTACTGTTCTAGATTCAAGGCTCTTAGTATACCAAATCACATATACAGAATACCTGTTTGTTTTTTTTCAATGGTGTTCTGTTTTGTCTTGTGGAAATAGATGCTGTAGTGAGTAAGCTATCAGAATAGCAGCTGCTTCTCCTTTGAAGGTGGCTACTGTGAAGCTGTAGAGAGGATAGATCCAGTACACTCCCATTTCAATTGTAGTTTGTTGAATACAAGATCATTAAATTTTCCATTTTCAACTCTTCTCTCCACCCCACCCAGATATTTTTGGATGAGCTTCATGAACACGGCCAGTTGCATTCAATGTCATCATGGATGGAGTTGTATCCCACTATAAGTTCTGATATCAGGTTTACGAATATGCTTGGTCAGCCTGGTAAATACATTTTTTGCTTTCTAATCTGTTGAAAGTAACACACAGTGGGTGTATATTTTGGGTAAATGGTGGTTGGGAGCTGCTAGCGTAGTGTTATGTGCTTTTCTTTGGTTAGACTAATACAAGTTTTTTAATTAGGTTCAACAGCACTTGACCTCTTCAAGTTTTATGTTGAAGATTTGAAAGCACGCTACCATGATGAGAAGAAGATAATAAAAGACATCTTAAAGGTGAGGAAATAGTCCTTATTTAAATGCAGGGGGGAGTATTTTTCATGTGAAAAGGACTGAATGCATTGTGGGCCAGCAACTGGGATTTCATGCTGTGGTGTTGCAAAAACTGAATTAGTACTACCAAGAGATTCCTGTGTCTCTTAGTTTCATGGACATTGCTGTTTTGCAGGATAAAGGATTTGTAGTTGAAGTGAATACCACTTTTGAAGACTTTGTCACAGTCATCAGTTCAACTAAAAGAGCTACCACATTAGATGCTGGAAATATCAAGCTGGCTTTCAATAGTGTAAGTTTAAAATTTTCTTCAGTTAATATAAGATCACTGGGCTGAAACCTAAAAACCCTTGTTGAAGACGCTAAGTGAATACTAATATGTGTTCTGCAAACATGTCCACAAGAGGTCGTGCAGCGCTCTAGCAGCAGTTCCCATGCTTGTGCAAGAAGTTATTCAAAATATTTGAGTTCATCTTTACTTTTTCTCATGCAACAGTCTAGCTTTAAAACATTTCATGAGGGAAAGGTTCCACAGGGGGAAGGCCACCTTCAAAACTGACCCATTTATAGCAAGCTTGCAGTGTGCTTATTCTAACCAAGTGTGGACATTTTGCAAGTTTGCATCATTCATAGTATTACTTCGTGAGACTCAAGAGTAGAAATTGGTAATGGAAAATATTTTGAATCTATTAGGAAAATCCAGACCAGAAATAATCCTATAGTGTAACTTTTGGGACTTTGGGTTTACAGAATAGTGAGCGAGTTTTCAAATTCCTCAGAACTCTTCTGGTTACATGATCCAAAAAAGGATAAAACTTACTGAACGTTTTGCCTGGCGGGGAAATTTGGGGAACTTGAGATCTTGACCATTATGCTGTGTGACCTTTAGGATAAACAGTAAGCACATGATGATCAGAATGGTCTTTTGCAAAAATGAAATTTTGGGTGTGTTCTTTGTTTGTGCATTATGTCTTTAATTGAATGGTCATGAATGATCATTTGGATTTCTGTTAATGTAGTTGTTGGAAAAGGCAGAAGCTCGTGAGCGTGAGAGAGAGAAAGAAGAAGCTCGCAAAATGAAACGGAAAGAGTCTGCTTTTAAGAGCATGCTAAAACAAGCCACTCCCCCCATAGAAATGGATGCAGTGTGGGAAGATGTAAGTGTATTATGCAGCATTTCTAGGAAAACTTTTTTTTGTTCAAGAAGCTATGTTCATCCTTTCCAAAATGAAGTGCCAATTTTTTAATTACTAATTTTTCTGATCAGAAAGTTGGGGGGGGATTATTTCTCAAATACACAAACTGTCTAAATGTGTAGGAGAATAATAGCATAAATGTGCCTCAGTCCAAACAGAATCCCACCTTCTTTGTTCAGGATAATTCTATGCCACCTCTTCACAGTCCTCCTTGAGGTGGCTTGCAGTTAAAACCACATCACAATATTTAAAACAAGTCATTAAAAACAAATAATTGGCATAAACAGCATAAAAACCAAAACAGGAGAAGACAATTAAAAAGCTGGTAAGATAAACTCCCTAATTAAACACTTGGGTAAAAAGATGTGTTTTGTATGGACATGGTAATTTCTTTTGTTTTTTATTAATATATATATATATTTAAAAGATGTGTTTTGGCCTGTTGCCTGAACGAAAGTAAAGAAGGCTCCATGGGAGCCTCAAGAGGGGGAGCATTCCAGAGGTGAGGTGCCACCACAGAAAATGTCCTGTCCCTACTCACGACCTGCCTCACCTCTGAATGTGGATACTTAGAGGGAATGGCTTGAGAGGCAGATCTTAAATGGCAGACTGGATAGTATGGGAGGAGGTGGTCCTTCAGGTACCTTGATCTCAAGCTCTTTAGGTTAAGAACCAACAGTTTGAATTGTGCCAAAAAACAGATGGCTACTAGTGAAGCTCTTTCAGCACAGGAGTGATGATCCCTATAACCAATCACTGCTAATAGCCTGGCTGCTGCATTTTGGACCAGATGAAGTTTCCACACTGTTTTCAAAGGCAGCCTCACGTAGAATGTATTACACTACGCCAGGGGTGTCATGCTAATGGCCCAGGGGCCCATGAGCAACTGGTGCAGGGGAGGGAAGGCAGGAGGCTCCTGGGTGGGGAGCGGGCATAGGTGGTGAGATGTGTGTGGTTGAAGCTGTCAAGAAATAGAAAGGAAATGGCTAGGGGGCAGGGCTAAGATTCTGAGGTAAAATAATGTGGGGAGAATGGAGGTGGAGAAAGAGAAGGTGTGGTATTTTTTTCCCCTCCCGCTTCCTCCGACCACAGCTTAACAAAGACTGGAGAACCCACTACATAGGGGCAGAGCCAAGCGGCTGGCGCTGCTACCGATGCGCCAAATGGTGACTGTGAGGGTGTTGGCAAGAGCGGGCACAAGGAGCAGCAGTTTGCCAACGAAGGGACGGGGCTGGCAGGGGAGAAAGGAGGAGAAGGAAGGGCTGATGCGTGGCTTGGGAAGCAACTGGGCTGCCTTGTGCGTGCTGTTCTGAGGGGGGAAAAGACGTCCCGAGTGGAAGAGTGAAGGGGAAAGGGGGCGCTGCCATCACCACAGTGTGCCTTAACAGCTGCAGAGCCAGGAGGCAGAGTGAGTGTCAGGGAGGGTGGGGCACAGCCACCTCCCTTCTCCCTCGACACCTGTTCTCAGCCCATGAAGAAGGAAAAGGGGTCTTGGGAGGATAAAAAACACCCCTTGGAGGTTTTAGAAGCAGCCTCTCTGTCAGGCCTTCCCCTCAGCCCCGCCACTTGTGTGGGAACTGCCAGGAGGAGGAGAGCTGGGGGTGGGGGGGATCTGCGAGAGCTAGGTTCAGACCCTCCCCTCTTCCTGAGCCAGGACCCTGTTGTCTAGGTCCCTTGGGGCCAGTCGATCAGCCTAGACCACCTCACAGCGTTGTTGTTGGGGATGGGCAGTGGAGGGTATGCCTCCTCAAGGTCCTCAGAGGTAGGACAGGGGAAGAGAGGAAACAAAGAGTGAGAGACAGATCATAGCTGTGCTCAGCCGCTGAGGCTAGGAGGATGGGGAGCAGTGCTGAAAAACTACCTTAAATACTTGCAAGGATGATAACTCATCTCCTAAAAGTGCTGCATATAGAAAAAGTGACTGATTTGTGTGGAAATTTAAAATAACTCCCCTTTTATTTATTTATTTTTTATATTTCTACCCCGCCCTCTCCCCGCAAGCGTGGCTCAGGGCGGCTTACAAGGGAGTACTAGTGCTCACACATAAAAACACAGTAAAACAGAATAAAACAGTAAAACCATTTAAATCAACAAAGAATAAAGTGCTCAATAAGGACAGGATGGTCTCCATAGTTTGCAGGGGAATATCAGGCTGCTATTAAAGGTGGCATTGCCTATAGTTGGTGCATAGTCCAACTATAGTTGGTACATAGTCCAATGGTACCAGTGCCATGTAGTATTTTGGCAGATCTTCCGTGGCCATCCTTCCGTCCCGTTATTAACCATATGATGGTGGTAGTGGTGGCCCCTACGTAAAAGCCTGGTGGAAGAGCTCCATCTTGCAGGACTGCATGAGGTCCTGCAGGGCCCTGATCTCCTCTGGGAGCTCATTCCACCAGGTAGGGGCTGCCACTGAAAAGGACTGGTATCCTTTGGGGAAAACCTAGTCTTGCATATTATTAAATGCATTTATTGGGGCTTCTGTGGGTTTCTCAGTAAATCATTTGCTTTCACTCCTAGAAATCAATTGCTGTTTGAAATTTGAGTAAAAATAATATGGTTAATTGGATTTGCCTTTGTCATTTATAAAGTTTATATCTCCGGTACCTGGCATTACATTTTAAGATAACGTAACAGAACCCATGTTGGATCAGGCCAACGGCCCATCCAATCCAACACTCTGTCACACAGTGGCCAAAATCCAGGTACCATCCAGGTCCACCAGTAGGGCCAGTCTCCAGAAGTCACCTCCCCTGCCATCGCGCCCCCCCCCCCCAAAGCACCAAGAATACCGGGCATCACTGCCCCAGAAATAGTGTTATTTTATGGCACACACAGGAGAAGAAGAAAAGTAGGATTTATACCACCTCGCCCTTTGCTTGGAGTCTCAGAGCAGCTTACAATCTCCTTCCCTTCCTCTCTCCACAACAGACACCCTGTGAAGTGGGTGGGGCTGAGAGATTTGAGGGAACAGCTCTAAGAGAACTGTGACTGCCCCAAGGTCACCCAGCTGATTGCATGTGGAAAAGTGGGGAATCAAACCCGGCTCTCCAGATTTGAGTCTGCTACTGTTAACCACTACACCAAACTGGCTTGCCCAACAAAGTAACATTCATGTCTGATCTGGCCTTTGTAACAAATGAGTTCAACACCTCTGCTTACACCTTTGATGTGATCAGAGCATGGACCGTATTGTGCTTTTTGAGGAACGGCGGTAGCTGGCAAACCAGCCAGAGCTGATAAGAAGGCACTGCAAGCCACAAAGGAGACCAGAGCCTCCAATTGTAGGCCAGGATCCAGTGGCACCCCCAACCTGTCCCTTTAGGGGGAGTGCAGGACAGGCTGACCACAGTCCCCGAGCAGCTCCTCTCATTGACCAGCAGCACCTCAAGCTTCAGTTTACTGACCCTCATCTATCCCATTACCTTCTCTAGGCATCTGTTCAGACCCACCTGACTCCGTTCTTAAGGAGAAACAGAGCTGGGTGCTTTCTGCACCATTCATTATCCAGATCTCTGAATGATTCATAGAATCAAACACTTTGTAAAGAGAACAATAAAATAACTGAAGGTCTAGCAAGAAAAGTTGAATATGCAAATTGATTCAGTGAAACAACCATGGGGTGATGGTTTCCGATCAGAATTCTTTGAGGCTATTTCAGGAATTATCTGTCACTTACAGTGCACTAGGAAATGTACATATGAAAAGGCAGGAGTAAACAATTAGTTCATCAATATTAAGAGTAAGGATGTGAACCATTTCTTCCTGAAATGCAGATGCATACATAGATCAGATTTTTTGGTAATTTTACCACAGATTAAATCTGATCTATCACTTAATGCTGTAAAAAAAATCTCTGTGTTGTGGGAATAGCATAAGAAATGAAAATTCTTGTCCTGTATTTATATTATATATAAGATTGCAGAGGTTTTAAAAAATTCTGAAGTACATTTTTAATGGAAAAATATTTTATATGTTAGAAACCTATACCTAGTTCTCTTCTTATATGTAGATTCGAGAAAGATTTGTGAAAGAATCGGCGTTTGAAGACATCACTCTAGAATCAGAAAGAAAAAGAATATTTAAAGATTTCATTTATTTACTGGAGGTAACTGGCTATTCTAATAAGTCTTATTGTAACAGGACATCTTCTGCTGGCTTTCCCCTTACTAACAGCATGGGAATTCATTGTGCGGAAGCACTGGGTGCAGATATTGAGCCCCAGGAGAGGGCAGGAGTAGGAGTCATGCACCAGGGTATGCAGGAACACTGCTGTCTAGGCTTGTTTGTACATGCCCTCCTCTCTTCCTCCCCACACTCAGTTCAGAGGGAAGAAGTGCAAGGCAAAAGTTGTCCAGAATTGGAGAATTAGGCTGAAAGACAGCAAGTGATTTTATTCATGAAATACTGGATAAAATGTGTCACTTTGGCCCATATAACTGGGATGGCTGTCAATGTTACTGAGTGCTGAAGAATATCTGTACTGGGATATTAGTTTAACTGAGAGTGTGAACTGTAATTAATTTTTAATGGGCGACTTCACCTATTTGATTGTGTTTTTATTAAACTTTCTAACCACTGAAAGAATATTAACCTCAGTCAGAAAGGATTCATGTGAAGATTTCAGGTAAACACATTGTTGAAACCATTGTAATTCATACTCTCAAATGTCTTTCCTCATGAGGGGTGTCAAGCAGTTGAGAAATATTAGCAAATGAGACTTTGCAGAGACAAAGGCATGAAATGCAATTTACAAATACAAGAATATGTTACGCAGGATGCCTTCAGAACAGGAGGCTTTAGAAATGTACTATAGATGTAGGTAGCAGAGGCGTCAGGTCTTGTTCTGCACCAGGATACACTAAAGGAATAATTAACGTTTCCCTTTCTTATTGCTACAGCATGAATGCCAGCACCATCATTCAAAGAACAAGAAGCATTCTAAAAAATCTAAGAAGCATCACAGAAAGAGGTCTCGCTCTCGTTCGGTAGGGCCCCTAATAAAGCACCATATCAAAGCAATGTGTTACCCAGGTTGCCTTTAAATGTGATGTTAAACATTAAATACTCTGATTAAAGGGTTCAGAATCTGAGGATGACGACAGCCATTCAAAAAAGAAGAGGCAACGCTCAGAGTCACGGTCAGTTTCTGAACACTCTTCCAGTGCCGAATCTGGTAAGTTTTAAATCCCACTGAAAGAAGATTAACAGTGGTGCATTTTCTCAGTCTTAATCTATATTTAATTTTTAATGCATTAATAGAAAGAAGCTACAAGAAGTCAAAGAAACACAAAAAGAAGGGCAAAAAGAGGAGGCATAAATCAGTAAGTATTCTTTGGTTTTGGGTTTTCTGTATGAGGTAAGTTTGGCCATGTCCTTGTTTAGTTTCTTACACACAGCTCAGCTGTATCCAGAATCCTGGCAACTGGCAGCTGCTGGGTGGGCCACCGGAAACTGACCATTTCCAGACTCCTTCCTCTACCTTCTGTTCAGCCTTGCTTGATTATTCTGTTTTACTTTGTATAGGATTCCCCAGAATCAGATGTTGATCGAGAAAAAGACAAAAAAGAGAGAGAGAATGAAAAAGAAAGGAGTAGGCAAAGATCTGAATCTAAGCATAAATCACCTCCCAAAAAGCGTCCTGGTAAAGATTCTGTAAGTTTGCTTGGTTTATTTGTTCAGCCGCGGGGGGTTGTTGTCTTTTTGCATTTACAGCTTTGCAAGTCCTATGGGTGGCTCGTGCAGATGTTACTTATATCACTACTTAAAACAAAAAAGATTCTGTGCAGAGAAATGTGGTTTATAATCTCTGATTCCTGTAGCCAACTGAATAAGCCTTGTTTAGAGCAGCATGATTTAAGAGCTACTTTCAGTATTAAAGAGACAGCATTGCCCTGAAGCATAGCTTGGAAAAGCATCCACTATTTTCAGTAAGTTGTACATAGCAAGTTGTAGGTTATATACCATGCTTCTAAAAATAACCACTATGGTAGTAGTGGTGCACTCTTGCCGTTCAGATGCAAAGCTGTTTCAGGATTGAGACAGGAAGATTTGCAATTTGAGTTAGTTCCTCCTCCCCAAATAAATGTCACGTGCAGAGGCAATGTATCTCCAGAGGCCAGTGGCTGGAGGGCAACGTCAAAGGGAGCATTTGGGCGTATTGGTCCACCAGCAGTGGTTCCGGTTAGAGTGTCACACTAGGATCTGGGACCCAGGTTCAGATCCCCACTCTGCCATGGAGGCTTGCTGGGTGGGCTTGGGCCAATCACTTCCCCACAGCCTAAATCACCACACAGCTGTTGTGAGAATAAAATGGAGGGGGGGAGGGAGGAGTATAAGCTCCTTTGGGTCCCCAGGTTGTATGAATGAAGTGAAAAATGTATTTTTAGAATGTTAGTTTGTTTCCTCTTAAAGCCAGCCCGCAGCCTGGATAATTACTCCTTCTCGGGACAAGAGGAAGGTTAGGGGCAGGCTGCAACTTTTAATACTTCACTGACATTGAATTTTTTTTCCCATACGGTTGTCTTCCTGCATTTAGAGCTGGTGGCAGCAGAGAATTGAGAAGATTGTGCCATCATAGTCAGGCCTTGAAGGCAAGCCAGGTTACTGACTCAGTCAAGTTGAAGCCATTTAGATGTATTTTTAATGTTGTTAGAGGCCTTCTTACAAAGAATTTTGTAGTTGACTCCATATACCCAAGGGTCTTTCTCAAACAAAAGGCCCCTGTGTCACGTAGCAAACCTGTGGTAATCTTAAAAGATGTTTCAGTGCGGTTTATAATGATGTCTGGGATGGGAATGATGGTTCAGACACTAAAAGAAAGTGGCAGTGTTTCTGTCATTTAAAGCAAAGAAATGAGGAAGTCCAGTGGTGTACTTAAAGGCAGGTCTTTGGAGACAGTCAGTGCCATTGACTGGGTTATAAGGTTGCTAACACTTGAATGGCAAGTTGAATTTTGCAAGTTTGTTTTGTTTAGAAGTTGAAATTCCTCAGGTTTCAGACTGCTTGAGATACGAATTTGTTGTAGTTAGTAATGAATAGTAGAAGACACCTATTATGACTGATTGCGACGTGTAAGTAAACTTGTCAATTTTTCATTATCCTTTTGCAGGGTAATTGGGATACCTCTGGTAGTGAATTAAGTGAAGGTGAACTAGAAAAACAAAGGAGGACCCTCTTGGAGCAACTGGATGAAGATCAATAAGAAATATTTATACCAAATATGTTTACAATGTGATTTAATAAAAAATATAGATGACTAATTTCAGGAAATGGGTTCCAATGTTCTGAGTTCCATTGATATAACAGTGGCTTTTCAGCTCTGCTGCGTGACTAAATATCTTCAGATACTATTGTTGTGTGCCTGGCAGCAAATTGGCAAATAACAATGAACATTCAGAATTCCAAGCTGAGTTCTGTTTCTGATTAAGCTAGGCAGCCTGTATATATATCCCATGCACCTTGACATTCTTCAGAGAGCACATAAAGACGCGCAGAATAGGACAAATGGAAGATCATTTTGTTTTTCTAGCTCTTTCTGTGTAGTGACTTGGGAAAGCGCTAGAGTTTTTAAGGCCTCTCATGTTCAGAACACTTACTGGAAAGAGACAAGCTTATTTCCCTTGCCAAGTAGGTCAGGAAAGGGGTGATGGAAGAGGTGCTCAAGTCATTCTCTTTGGAACGATGGTCTAATTTTCTTGTGGTTCAACTTTCATTGGGATTTTTATCTAGGTTTCTTTTTTTGCAAATGGAAGGAAAGGCAGAAGAGAGCTGAATATTTTTCTTGATTTATGGTGGTCCATAACCCTTTGCTGAGGTTTTGTACACCCCATTGCTGGCCAAACGGATGTTTTTGATTATTTGTATTGAATTTTTGTCTTTAGGTTGAAATAATTCGAAGTTTCAGCCTGAAGCGAAATTTTTAGTGTCAAGTTTTAAAACTGTGAACGATAGATGATTGATGGAAATCCTGAAAGGCCTTTGCTTATAAAAAGGCACTAAAATGTGCTGATGTAATAATATAGCTAGCTACCGTTTTTAAGTACAACAAATGTAAAAAAAAATTGGCAGAGGGTATTATTTCAGCATTAATCTGATGATAAACAGAAAATTGCAAAATCAGACTGTAAATTTATTGCAATATGTTGCCTTAAGGACTTCCTCAGAATGTACCACCAGATTTTGAGAAGCAATTGCAATACTCTTGTCTAGAAAATCAATGTTGACGTAATACTTTTCTTTTGAGAGAAATGTTGACCTGATGTTAAAAACTTGGTCTCTTTCTGTCTGTTCTTTTCCCTTTGTACTATAAATAGCCTCTGACCAGCCTTGATTTGATAAGTTCTATCTGCCCTATACAATGAGGAGTATTGACTACTGTGGTACAGATTCTAAAACCTTTCTGATTTGAATATTTTTGTACATTTTTATCACTTATTAAACCTTGTCTTCTAGCGTGCACTAGTATTTTTTCCTGTGTTTTTAAAATGCAGATACATCCTGATCTCACGTACTCTTTGTTAATTATTTTGAAGACTGCACGTTGAGGCTGAGTTCTCTTCTGTAGCACTTCTTGCCAATACATCTTTCATTGTAAAAGGAACAATGTTGAAAATTAGCAACAGAAACTATGTAGAATACTTTTTCCCTCAGCAGTGTGATATGCTGATGTTCATTTGCAAACTAATTTTGGATATTGTGTTTTTATTAGGAGATGTTAAGATTAGTAGTTCAGTGTAAATGGAGATTATAGGTGGTTGAGGCCCCCGTAGGTCTTACTGGTTTCGGTGGGTTTTCTGTGTGCAGCAATCTGCACTGATAAGAGTGGCATCCAATGTACATTATAGCATCAGAATAGGGTCTGTTCCTTGTATTGCTGTAATTGTGCAGAAAGCAAGTCCATCCTCTACCAGCTGATCCCTTTTTAGTGACGAATTCTCTCTGGGCTTTTTCTAGCTGTATCTTACATGTTAGAGCACAGAGCCAATCTTTACATGTAGTGGTGTGTCCAGGATGTTACAGATGCAGGAGTGAGAGGCAAGGATACAGAACTTCAGTAAATTCAAAAGATACTGTTAATTTTGCAAAAATTCACTTTCTTTGGCTTTTTTGTTTAAAGAATGTGTAAATACCATTCACTAGTTAAAACGCCATATGGAAAGCAAATTGTAGTTACAGTGTTCAGACTGATAACACATGTAAGCACAATGAGCTATCTTCTGAAATATGTGGAAAATGCCAGAGCAAAAAACAGCTGGGAATTTTGAAGATATAGCTACCTATCTCCCACGTGCAGAAGTATATAATATACCTTCGCTTACTGCCTTGCATAATTTACATGAAGAAACATATTTCTAAGACAATTCCTTCCTAAAGCTTTGTCTTAGTCTTGTGTTTAATAGAAAAATAAAATATAAAATTCATGTCCTTCATATTTCTTTAGCAGTGTATTTTGTCTAGCCGTATACACTTGACATTACTTCCCATCATTTGAACAACTGTCTGATCTTTAAAATTCTGTTTTAAAGACACACTTTGCCATACATAGTCCTATCTTAAGCTGACCTTTCCTTACCAGTTCATAAAATAGCATTTTAAGACAATGTAACAGAAACAAACTAGGGTTTGGGAATTTCTCCCTCTCATGATCTGTTCTAAGATCCAATCTCTATTGTCTGAAACTGCAGACAATCTCTGCATTTGGACACATTTTTAAAACCAAGGCATTAACTTCTGGTAAGGGGAGGGGGAGCCTGTAGTTAAGGTTAATCTGTTTGTGAAAAGCTTTTTTCTGCTTTGGTTGCAGGAAGTATTATGTTTTGCCACTTACCATTGATTTACAAACATGCTTTAGAACTATTTCTAAATCTTCAAACTGGCGTACAATTGAACTACATGGTTGATAAACCCTGATAATCAGAATGATTATGGTGGTAGTGCTTACTTCCTTCATGTATCATCCACCTTTCTCGTTGAGACTCAAAGGCAAATTACTGAATTCTAAAAACAATAAAGACCATAATACAACAAACAATGCAATAAAACTGGATTACTCCACTGGAGAAGAATGGAATAAAAACAGTGTAATATATCCAGTAAACACTGCTTTAAGGATACAGCATAAACAGGGATTTTTGGACCATTTTGTGGTTCAGCACAATGGTAGGGTACTGGAAGAATCATACACGCCACACTCAAATGTTAGCAAATGGCCTTGCTTTTATGCAGATGTAGAATCCCATATTAGGTTGCCTGAACAAATGAGTAAGCTCTGGCTCAATACATAGTATTGTAAATAGTTTATTCAATCATATGCCATGAACAGATCAGAAAAGTAACATGAACTGCTTTTATAAAACACCTATAATATTGCTAAGAAGCGGGTCTATTACTAGATAAAATATTGAAGAGAACATGCCAAAATTACAGCCCACTTGCTCACATCCTTTTCAGTATGTATTGAATGTTTGTGCAGTTGTTTCTCATTAAATTATATTGCCCCAATTATATCTCAATCAAAGCAGTCATCTTCCAGCAGAAGAAAAAGGTGCCATCTTGGCATGTTCTCTTTGGTATGTCAAGTGTACATTTCTGTAAATCAAGAGAGCAGTTGGCAGTTGTTTAAAATAAATTTTCTGTAAATAGGTAAGCAAAGGTCAGCATAGTAATTTTTGAGCCCCAAACTGTCCATTTAGTTAAATACAAAAAAACAAAACTATAAGTTAAAATAACATTCCGATTGTATAGCACAGGCTGATGATGCATTTTTAAACAATATTTACATTATTACCCAGAGGCTACATTGGGAATTAAAGAGAAGTGTAAAAACCATAAAAAAGCACCAATTCTGTAGCAAAATATCTGTACATTTAAAAACAGATTATCATATAACTACACATTATCAAAGTGGTTCACATAAGCACAACATAAAAAGAAAATAAACTCAGTGGTTAAATACTATACAATAATTTTGTACAATTAACATAGGGATGGCAGTGCTACCAGGAAAAAAATAAGCTGTAAGATACCATGAGTCCAGTTTCTGACTTCAGAATAAATCAAGTGCCCTACTGTCATAGCAACATGTTGATCTGCAGCTGCTACTATTCATGGCTAAAAAATTTTTAAGTGTTCTAATAATTTCAAAAGATATAAGCCCAAATCCAGAGAAGGAGATCTATACACATAAGTGGTATGCACCCAGAGTTGGATGGGAATGTGAAGACCTTTGAAAAACGACTAAATTGCACTTATCTGTGCATACAGTTTATGCTCTCAGTTCAAAGCCTGCTTCTGCACACACACACCTCCTTATTAAAATGAGAGAATGTATGTACTGGTGAATTCAA